>NW_017670907.1:117788-158251 GCF_001879085.1 Nicotiana attenuata | reverse complement strand
CGGGTCCCTATACTGGATTTTTTGTGATGACTTCCCGTGTTGGGCTTGGAGCAGTGTTGATGCAGGATGGCAAGGTCATTGCCTACGCTTCGAGGCAGTTGAAAATTCATGAGAAGAACTATCTAGTGCATGATCTGGAGTTGGCAGCCATTGTCCACGCCTTGAAGATTTGGAGGCACTATTTGTATGGCGTGGCGTGCGAGGTGTTCACCGATCATAAGAGCCTGCAGTACTTATTTAAGCAAAAGGATTTGAGTTTGAGGCAGAGGAGGTGGTTGGAGTTGTTGAAGGATTATGATGTCACTATCTTATATCACCCGGGTAAGGCCAATGTGGTGGCCGATGCATTGAGTAGAAAGTCCGCCAGCATGGGTAGTCTTGCTTATATCCCGGTCAGCCAGAGACCGCTTGCTTTAGATGTTCAGACTTTGGCCAACCGATTTGTGAGATTAGACATTTCTGAGCCTAGCAGAGTGTTGGCTTGCACGGTCTCTCGTTCTTCTCTATTGGAGCGTATCCGTGATCGGCAGTTGGATGATCCCCATTTGTGTGTCCTTAGAGACAAGGTGCAGCGAGGAGGTGCCAAGCAGGTTACCTTAGATGATGATGGTGTTTTGAGATTGCAGGGGCGAGTTTGTGTGCCTAATGTTGATGGGATTCAAGAGTTGATCTTAGCGGAGGCCCATAGTTCTCGGTATTCTATTCATCCGGGCGCCGCGAAGATGTATCAAGACTTGCGGCAGCATTACTGGTGGCGTAGAATGAAGAAGGATATCGTGGCATATGTAGCTCGTTGTTTGAATTGTCAGCAGGTTAAGTACGAGCATCAGAGGCCTGGTGGTCTACACCAGAGTATGGAGCTTCCAGAGTGGAAGTGGGAGCGGATTACCATGGATTTTGTTACTGGACTTCTGTTGACTCGGAAGAAGTTTGATGCGATATGGGTTAATGTTGATAGGCTGACCAAGTCAGCACATTTCATTCCTGTGGCAGTCTCCTACTCATCCGAGAGGCTAGCTGAGATTTACATCCGGGAGATTGTTCGCCTTCATGGTGTGCCGGCATCTATCATATCGGATCGGGGTACGCAGTTTACCTCACGCTTCTGGAGAGCAGTCCAGCGAGAGTTGGGCACACGGGTCGAGTTGAGCAAAGCGTTCCATCCCCAGACGGACGGTCAGTCCGAGCGGACTATTCAGATTTTGGAGGATATGCTCCGGGCTTGTGTTATTGACTTTGGAGGTTCATGGGATCAGTCCTTGCCTTTAGCGGAGTTTGCCTACAATAACAGCTACCAGTCGAGCATCCAGATGGCTCCTTATGAGGCCTTATATGGTAGGCGGTGTCGGTCTCCGATTGGATGGTTCGAGCCGGGAGAGACTCGGTTGATAGGTACAGAATTAGTTTAGGAGGCCTTGGAGAAGGTCAAGGTCATTCAGGACAGAATTCGTTTAGCTCAATCTAGGCAAAAGAGCTATGCAGATCGTAAGGTTCGAGATGTAGCTTTCATGGTTGGTGAGCGGGTATTGCTCCGGGTGTCGCCTATGAAGGGCGTGATGAGATTTGGAAAGAAGGGCAAGCTTAGCCCTAGGTACATTGGCCCGTTTGAGGTTCTTGATCGAGTGGGAGAGGTGACTTATAGACTTGCATTGCCACCTAGCTTATCAGCCGTGCACCCAGTTTTTCATGTGTCTATGCTTCGGAGGTATCACGGCGATCCTACCCATGTATTAGACTTCAATATTGTCCAGTTGGACAAAGATTTATCTTATGAGGAGGAGCCGGTAGCTATTCTAGACCGGCAGGTCCGACAGTTGAGATCTAGGAGTTTTCCCTCTATTCGTGTTCAGTGGAGAGGTCAGCCCCCTGAGGCCTCGACCTGGGAGTTTCAGTCTGATATACGGAGCCGTTATCCACATATGTTCCCCGACTCAGGTACTTCTTTCTTTTGTCCGTTCGAGGACGAACGGTTGTTTTAGAGGTGGAGGATGTGACGACCCAAAGGGTCATCACCTATTTTCCTCATCCATTCCGTGCTTTCGAGGCCTTAAAACCTCATTTTTTACTTGCCTCGATTTGCGTGCGCAGTCCGGGCGCATAGCCAGAAAGCTTTTATGTTGAAATATGTGAATTTCGTGAAAAATTTGAAGAATTTTGATATTAATATGATTATAGTTGAATTTGGTCAACATTTTCAGTAAACGGACCCGGACCTGAGATTGGACGGTCCCGGAAGGTCCGTAGAAAAATATGGGACTCGGGCATGTGCTCGGAATCGAATTCCGAGGTCTAGAGCCCGAGATATGAATTTTTCCGTGAAATTGTTTTTCTGAAATTTTTAAGGAAAATGGAAATGAAAATTTATTAAAAGACTATGGTATCGGGCTCGTATTTTGGTTCCGACGCCCGGTACAAGTCTTAAATATGTGGTAAGCACTTTCTGTGAAGTTTGGTCGAAATCGGACGTCATTTGACGTGTTTCGGACCTAAATATCTAAAGTTTGAAGTTTATGAAGTTATAATAAAAAAATCATGTGCTTTGAGGCTTGATTCTATGTAAATGATGTTATTTTGGCGATTTGATCGCACGAGCAAGTCCGTAGGATGTTTTCGAGGTTGTGTACATGTTTGGTTTGGAGCCCCGAGGGCTCGGGTGAGTTTTGAATAGGCATCGGATTGCATTTCTTCATTTTTGAAAAGTTGGTATTCCCCAGTTCTGGTATCTTCGCATTTGCGAAGAAGTACTCGCAAATGCGAAGTCGCAAATACGGCAACTCGATCGCAAATGCGAAGAAGGGGAAGTCTGGGCCGGATCGCAAATGCGATCATTCCTTCGCAAATGCGAAGACGGGGAAATGGGCTGGGGTCGCAAATGCGACGCCCATGCTCGCAAATGCGACGCCCATGCTCGCAAATGCGAGAGGGCCCAGATCGCAAAAGCGATCGATACTTCGCAAATGCGAAGTCTGTACCCAGGCCCAGTGTTCGCAAATGCGAACCAAGGATCACAATTCCCAGCCCTGTCTTGTTCGCAAATGCGAACCAAGGCTCGCAATTCCCATATCTGAGGCCCAGCAAATTTTATACTTAGTCGAATTTTCATCACTTTTCACCATTCTTTCAAAACCCAAACACCATAGGCGAATTTTCAAGAGCAAACTTCATCCCAAATCACTTGTAAGTTGATTTTTACTCAATTCTTTCAATCTTTAACATCATTAAACATGTTTTCCACTTGAAATCAAAGATTTTCATGGGTGAAATTGGGATTTTTGGGTAGAACTTAGGTTTTCTTAAAATTGGGGATTTGGACCTCCATTTGAGGTCCGATTTCAAAACAAAACATAGATATGAACTCGTGGGGGAATGGGTAACCGGGTTTTGGTTCGAACCTCGGGTTTTGACCACGTGGGCCCGGGGGCATTTTTGGAATTTTTGGGAAAAACTTGGGAAAATCATTTTTATGCATTCAAATTGATTCATATAGTGTTTATTAAAGTAATTGAACAATTTGTGATTAGATTCGAGCGAATTGGAGGTGGAACCGCGAGGTAAAGCGATAGTTGAGGATTAAGTGGATTTCAAGGCTTTGAGGTAAGTGTTTGATCTAACTTTGGCTTGAGGGAATAGGATTAGAGTATCATGAATGCTATTTGCTAATTGATCGAGTACGGTGTATAGGCGTGGTGACGAGTGTCTATACACCGGAGTCTAGTGTTACACCCCAAGTTTTCATACGTGAGAGTACGTCGTAAGTCATTGATGTAAGCCCGAAAATGAGATTATATTTGGAAGCAAATAAAGTAAGTTAATCATGTTACCTTGGAGGCTACAAATATTTAAGATCATGAATAACAAGTACCAAAAGGGTTGGAAAGCTTAGTCGCTAAACGAATTGAAGAAAATAGGTTTCGTCGAAAATCGACAAGTTTGGAATGTTATAACATATTCTTTTGGGGTGAGAATAGGGTGATTAACATGATGAGGAGGTTAATTTATGAGTTATTGTAGTCGTATGATAGTCGTGTGTTATGTTTTTAAGTCAAACGAGTTATGGAACAAAGTTAGCAAAGGTCATCACAAGTTGCATTTATAATGTGCTGAAATTTAGGTCAAATGTAGATGCACTTTTCTCCAAATATACTTGGAATCATGGGGTGTTCTACCTACCAAATTGAAGATCTACGAGTCTAGTTTCTAACGCATTAAACCGTTCATCAATACGACATCGGAGTAGAGAGATATTCGCATTTTCGCAAGACCGCGCAAGCAGCTNGTTTCGACCGTAATATCTAAGTTTGAAGCTTATGAAGTTATAATGAAAAATCATGTGCTTTGAGGCTTGATTCTATGTAAATGATATTATTTTGGCGATTTGATCGCACGAGCAAGTCCGTAGGATGTTTTCGAGGTGGTGTACATGTTTGGTTTGGAGCCCCGAGGGCTCGGGTGAGTTTTGGATAGGCATCGGATTGCATTTCCTCATTTTTGAAAAGCTGGTATTCCCAGTTCTGGTATCTTCGCATTTGCGAAGAAGTACTCGCAAATGCGAAGTCGCAAATGCGGCAACTCGATCGCAAATGCGAAGAAGGGGAAGTCTGGGCCGGATCGCAAATGCGATCATTCCTTCACAAATGCGAAGAGGGGGAAATGGGCTGGGGTCGCAAATGCGACGCCCATGCTCGCAAATGCGAGAGGGCCCAGATCGCAAAAGCGATCGATACTTCGCAAATGCGAAGTCTGTGCCCAGGCCCAGTGTTCGCAAATGCGAACCAAGGATCGCAATTCCCAGCCCTGTCTTGTTCGCAAATGCGATCCAAGGCTCGCAATTCCCATATCCGAGGCCCAGCAAATTTTATACTTAGTCGAATTTTCATCACTTTTCACCATTCTTTCAAAACCCAAACACCATAGGCGAATTTTCAAGAGCAAACTTCATCCCAAATCACTTGTAAGTTGATTTTTACTCAATTCTTTCAATCTTTAACATCATTAAACATGTTTTCCACTTGAAATCAAAGATTTTCATGGGTGAAATTGGGATTTTTGGGTAGAACTTAGGTTTTCTTAAAATTGGGGATTTGGACCTCCATTTGAGGTCCGATTTCAAAACAAAACATAGATATGAACTCGCGGGTTTTGGTTCGAACCTCGGGTTTTGACCACGTGGGCCCGGGGGCATTTTTGGAATTTTTGGGAAAAACTTGGGAAAATCATTTTTATGCATTCAAATTGATTCATATAGTGTTTATTAAAGTAATTGAACAATTTGTGATTAGATTCGAGCGAATTGGAGGTGGAACCGCGAGGTAAAGCGATAGTTGAGGATTAAGTGGATTTCAAGGCTTTGAGGTAAGTGTTTGATTTAACTTTGGCTTGAGGGAATAGGATTAGAGTATCATGAATGCTATTTGCTAATTGATCGAGTACGGTGTATAGGCGTGGTGACGAGTGTCTATACACCGGAGTCTAGCATGACCGTGGGTCTTTGTTTGTACTTGTTTTTGAGGTAATTTGGAACTCTTCCAAGCTACAACATGTTTTTCTGCAAATGTGAAGAGTTTGAGGATAAGTTGTGAAATATTAATACTTTGGAGCATTGGCTCGAGTGATAAATACCATTGAGTAAGAGATGAACGTATTGAAAAGAGTTGTGATTAATCCCTTGCCGGGATGGTTTGATTACATTGAGTATTGCCCTTGCCGGGATGTGAAAGATATTGTTATTGTTCCCTTGCCGGGACTTGGTTGTTATTTGTGTTATTCCCTTGCCGGGATAGTTCATATTACTTGTTTATTCCTCTTGCCCGTTTGGTTGTGACTGTTATTTGGGTGAGGAAGAGTGAAATTGCACGAAGGGTCATTCCGTGCTATTCTTGATTATATTTGCACGAAGGGTCATTCCGTGCTATGTTTTGACTATTTATGCACGAAGGTACATTCCGTGCTCTGAATTGATTATATTTGCACGAAGGGTCATTCCGTGCCATGAGATGAGAGCTATGTGAGGGAAAGCACGAAGGGTGATGCCGTGCATTTTATTTGATTGCTTTGGGTGAGATTGAGAGTAAAAGCACGAAGGGTGATGCCGTGCAACTATTGAATTTCTTATTCTTTGATAATTATTGTTGTGCCATGTTTCTTAATTACGCTGATGAACTTTATATCCAATTTGTACTCTCCCCATAACATGTTTCCCTCCCTTTTAACTGTTTAGTTTCGGTATTTTCTTTCCTTTTATTGCCTATTTGTATATAAAAAATTGTACAGGTTGGTTTGGTAGTCCTGTCTAGCCTCGTCACTACTTCGCCGGGGTTAGGCCAGACACTTACCAGCACATGGGGTCGGTTGTGCTGATGCTACACTCTGTGCATTTCTTTGTGCACAGATCCAAGAGCAGCTTTTGGACAGCAGCAGTAGGATTCTTATCCGGGAGCTATCTTCAGTCCAGGGACTCTCGAGGTAGCCTAGCTGGCGTTTGCAGGCCGAAGTCCCCTTTCCTTATTTCAGTTTGTTTTCATTGTACCGAAACAGACATGTGTATTTCTTTCATTCAGACTTGTTGTAGTATTCTATTGTAGTCCGTGAGCTAGTGACACCAGATTTTGGGTAGGGATGTGTTTCAAACTTCCGCATTTTTATATCTTTTTTGTTAAACTTAAAATCTTCCGCATTTCTTTAACTGTTGTTAGTATATTATATTGTTGAGGTTGAATAGCGAATGTTTAATGTATGGCTGGCCTAGCTCCGTTAGTAGGCGCCATCACGACGCCCGATGGTGGGAAAAATTCGGGTCGTGACAATTTGAATTCCTAAATGTTAGGAGTCCCTACATTGTTCAAATAAGAAAAATATTTAATAGCCATATTTTTAGTTGATTTTGATTTAGTGTCCTTAATATTAGGACTTAATCAAATAAGGAATGATTTAATGAGAAAGATTTTAGTTGATTTTAAATTCCTAAATATTAGGAAAATAATTTGAATTACAACTTTGTCCAATGCGAATTCTATTTCTAAAGGGTAGAAAAGGGAACGACATTTCGCTAAGGATTTTCGTGCTTTTAATATAGTATAGATTAGGCTTGGGCCCGGGCCGCCCTCCAACTAGTAACATTTATAAATACAAGTATTAGACACTTGTGCGTGTAAAAATTGCAGGAAAACTTACAGAATGTCCCGAATAAGTCTCAACTTACCAACCTCTAGCCATTACTCATCGACTTATCAAAACTAGCCAAACACATATAAAAATTGAATAACCAAATAAATAAGGTTCTTTTTCTCAAAGAATCACACGCAAAAATCTCCTTCAATATTTTTAAGCGTAATTAGCAACATTAGATGCAAGACGGAAAGGAAATTTCATGATTAGGTAGCAAATAAGGTGATGAAATATAAATATATATATATATATATATATATATATATATATATATATATATATATATATATATATATATATATATATATTATAAAAGCATGAATACAATGTTAGATTACAAAAATAACCTTTTAATATTAAGCATAATAACTCAACAATAAAAGGACATAACCGGAATTCTAGATATTAGCCTTATAATCCTATCAGTTTTAGACATATATAATACTACACGTTAGGAATCCTACATGATTACCTTTAGGAATCCTATTACTATAATTACTTTTAAGGTGTCTAATCCATATAAAATTGAACAAGTAAATACCTTTACTCATGAATCCTATTACTTTTAGAATATACTTCTTAAAAATTCATATTACTAATTTAATTCGAAAACGTATTATAATGTCATATTACTTTAATTTTAATTTGAAAGAATGTGTTATATTGTCCAAAACCATTTAGAAAAAGGAGAGCCTATACTTATTAAAAATAATAAACACAATATTAATATACCAAAATAGCCCTAATATTAAGCGGAAGAACTCATGGAAAGGACATAACTGCAATAACCTATTTTTTGGACTACAATACCTTCTTTGCTAATTTTTTAATATTTAAGATTTTAAAATTAATTAAAATTTTATCTATTAAATTTCTTATTAAAAATATGTAGAAAGGTTTAATAAAATCAACTTTCATAAGAATCCTCCGTAACTGGCAATACATTACCACTCCATAATGTCCAATACCAAAAAAGTAAAAGTAATATTAAAATGAACTGCATAAAGAGTTCAAATTGAGAAAAAAATATCCCGCCACTTATAATAAATTTTTATATTATATTTGAACTATTTTCCTACTCAAATAATATTTTTTAATGAGTTTTTCGTGTAATATTGAAAAATACCCAATTCTTAAACAACAACTACAAAAATATTTAAGAATATAAATGTGTGAGAAAGAGAAAAAAATGGTTAGAAAGAGTAAATATCACTAATGTTTCTATAAACATAAAGAACTAAAAGTGAAATATCATATCAATCTTTTTACTCTTTGAAAGTAAAATTTATTTTGTATAAAATTATGATCAAGATTAAACATTCAAAACAGGAGATGAACTAATATTAAGATCTGAGTCAACACAGAATAAATTATTTTTTATGTTACAACTAAATAATTAAATCTTTTAATTAATTATTAGCAAGATAATCCAATTCAATAATTTTTTAAAAATTCATGATATGAGTAAAAATTTTATTCAAGTTAAAAAGAATCTTAGGATACATAAATTTATACCATAAAAAGAGTGTTATAACACAAAGTGAAAAGGTTAGAATATTATTAAGAATCAAAAATGCTATACAAGCGTCTGAGAAAGTACAATCAAAGCTACATCCTAATCAAGAACAAGCTTTCAAGACTATATTATAAAGTGTCGACTCTGGTATAACGGGATTATACTTTGTAGATGCCTCAGGCGGAATCAAATAATATTTCTATGTCATACATTACTTGCAAATGTCATATCAAGAGGCATGACACTATTAGCAATAATAGCAAGTGGTGTACCAACAACGATTTTATTGTGCGGCCACCCACTTTAGATTTGACATACCTCTTCAAACAACTTAAATAACCATCACAAATATATCAAAGCATAGCAACAATGCATTATAAGGAAAGCAAAACTGATAATATGGGATGAAGCACTTATGACAAAGTGTCAAACGATCGAAATAATTGCCCCGAGTTCTTATTAATGAACGGTTTGGTGAAAAATTAATGGTTTGGGAACTGATTTCTGTCAAGTCTACCAGTAGTTTCAAAAATGACAAAAGCAGAGACTGTAAAAGCTAGCTTGCCAAAGTTATACTTCAGGCCTCAAATGAAAATGATTCAACTGACAAGAAATATAAAGCAAGAACATATCCAGTATTCAGTGTCTTCTTGCTTTGTGTCGGAAACGAATAAGACCATCCAATAAAAGATGATTTGATTTTTCCTGAACACTTGGTTATCAATCCCAATGGTAAAGTAGTGCATTTAATAAGAGAAATATTTCCATCATTAGATTAAAACGTAATTTGTACAAATCGCATGATAGAATTAAAAAGATATCCTAGCAAGCAAAAATGAATATGTTGATCAACTAAATAAAGGGTTGATTGCAAAATTTTAAAATAAAAATAAAATATTTTTCAGCTCTTTGACTCAACAGAAAATGATACCAATAATTACTACTAAGAAGAATACTTAAATTCTTAAATACCAAATGGCCTTCTACCATACAAATTTGTTGTCAAGTTTATTCTTTCTTACGTATGTTAGTGTCACCATGTGTATAATATACAAAGTTAAAATTGATCTTCCATTGTACATAGGTTCATTTTTAAAAAAATTACGTCTGTCATGCTACTGAAAAACTTAGATATGCTGAATAGCTTATGTAATAGGACACATATGGTATATAGAAATTTTGACAATAACGTCATACATGCAAAAATTATGATATTGGTAAAATGTGCTTTTAAGTATATTCTTATCCCTGAATTCGACTTTCATCTCTCGAAACTAAGGTATCCTTATAAATTTATGTGAAAAATATTTTTTAGTATGTTTATGTTTTTCAAATATAACAAATAAAACACAAAGACAAATATCATAAATATTAGGACTATATTTACCATGTTTTCTTGCACGAACAACTGTATGTTGCACTTTCAAGATGGATAGGATATCAAGATCGACAACAAAAGTTTTGGTTAATGCAGAGCAACCAAAGCATTAGGAGGAAACATACACAAAAAAGTATTGTCCACAAAGAAGTGTTCGTTAAGATACCATCACATTAAATACTTTTAAAATATTATACATAATTTCTAACTAACATGATAAAATAAATCATTTGTGTAAGTTTTGATGATGTCCTTTTATTTTAAATTCACGTATTGTGCTAATGTAATAATATTTTTCGGCATTTAGATGATTGTTGTATTATTATACATAAAATTTCTCTCATTAATTAATTTTATGTTCCTTTATATAAATAAATGTTTAAATCATCACGTGCCATTATTAACGTACAACGCACGTTCATAGATACTAGTAAATTAAAAAGAACAAATTATATGAATAACTATTGACATAAACTTAAATATTATAACCTCATATATAGCCGGTGTTACAAACAAATAAAAATACAATATGATTCAAAAATAAATACTCCTTCCCTTTCAATTTACATAAAATATTTTTCTTATTAGCCTGCTCCAAAAGAATGATACATTTCTGTATTTGAAAATAATTTAGCTTTAATTTTTTTATTTTACCCATTTTACATAATGAGAAGTTCTTACACCCATGCAAATATCATGGCCCCACAAAACTATTAGGATCATAAGTTTCAAAAGTTTTCCTTTTCGTTCTTAAATTTCGTGCCAAGTCAAAATTGAAACTGAGTGATGTCATACTATATAGTGTAATAACAAATAAAAATACATTTAGTAATATCTTAATTTAAATTATAAAAATATATTATATGATTATCTCGACATAATAAATTCTCACATCAACATCAACTTTAACTTCTACCAACCTAAAATTACACGGTGACAAATTAATATATACATACATGATAATTTATTAACAACCAATATATTCTAACTTTTGGGAGTTACCAACTTATAAAACAGTTGGATCGTAATTTGCTCAATAATTTTACTAATTACCTCAATTTTAACCAAACAATTAAAGTCACATTATTTTTAACAATTTAAATGATACCTTTGGGATATAGTTAAGATTAATATATTATAATTAAATAAATATTAACCTATATTAAATATTTTTCTTCCACGATGCACATGTACAGATGTACTAAAGGAAGATGAGTTTTTACATGTAATTCTTAATTAAATGAATCTTACCTTATGATTTTATGATTCACTTTATTTTGTGTAAATAGAAATCCCAAATAGTGCAATTATATTCATCTATGTGGTTATCCTATCCAAATCTATTTCATTCTTATTGACACACACACACACACACACACACACACACACACACAATTTGAGAGAGCAATAAATATACAACAACGCGACTAAAAGTACATTGTCCATACTGAGCCATTAGGAAGAACCTACTCCTCCTTCTTATATATTTAGCATAGCAATTGCTAGCAACTNATTAATTTTATTGTTCCTTCATATAAATAAATGTTTAAATCATCACGTGCCATTATTAACATGCAACGCACGTTCATATATATATATATATATATATATATATATATATATATATATATATATATATATATATACATATTCCAAAAATCTAAGCAAAAGGGACCATTTTCAATGGGTATAGTTGAAATTCATTGAAAACATATAGATAAGTCAATATACAAAATTTGAGGAAGATTGGAGGTGATTTGGACTGGTTTGGTATCAAAATACGTAATTAAATCGAGTTCAAAAAATCCTTCTACGAACATGTATCAAAGATGTATCACGCATGTATCTCATACACATGTATACATGGATATACATGTGATACATAACTGATACAAATATGATACATATGTGATACACAAATAATACACAGTGTGATACACAAGTCATTTTTTTCATGTTCATTTTTTACTTCGAATTTTCAATTCAAACCAACTCAAAACTCCACCAAATCATCCCAAAGCTGATATTCAAGCTCCTTAAGATGTACCCACTCTATTCTAATTTAACCCACTCAAAAGAAAGCAAAAATTTGATATTTGTTTTGCTACAAATAGCTAATTGGCTAATATTAGTAATATTTTGTAAATCAGCCAATTTTTGTAATGAATTACTTATAAATGGACATAGCTGGTAGTTTTCCAAAATTGCACGGGGCGCCCTATTTGGTCGCCCCCATTTAACATATACCCATGTTTACCGTGAAAATGGTAATAACAATTAAATTTAATTTTGTGAGGTTCCAAAAATACGTGATCTATTTTTATGCTAGTTGTTAAGTAGTTGATGCTGTGTGAAAGACTTAGAAACGAGATTAGAGCTTGAGAACAAAGTGATAACCAAACCGAATAACCGCAAATCGGGGCCTCGAGCTCGCCTATTCGGGGACCTCGGGGTCGAGTTTGAAGCTCGGCTGGGAGCTATCGAGGGTGGACGATGGACGACTAACAATTATAACAAAATCAATGACAGCTCTTTATGGCCAATAATGAGCAATAGATGAAGAACAATAAATAGAACAAAATAAAGATAAGCAATAAATGAAGCAATGAACTCAAGAGAGTGTGTTAGAGGGCAGAGAGAATGTTCTTGTGCATTTAGTATTGAGCATCAGATGTTTACAAAATGACAAGTATTCCCTTTATATATGAAGAGGGATCCCCACACAGTACAAGATGCATTAATTACAAAGACATGGGGCAGGTATAGCCACCTAATGCCTTGATTCGTTTTCAGACTAGTCCACTAGGCTTTGTCAGCTTTAGTCACGTGCCTTGGGAACTCCACCTTGAGTGGCCGAGACCGGTGATTCACATTGTCCCGGGGCCGGTCATTACTCATAACGTCTCGAAGTCGAACTGTCTCGAAATCGACCGTCGAGGATTCTCGGAGTCGAACACTAGAAGCCCTCGAGATGTCGTGATGCTCGTGAAATGGGGCCATCGATTTCTACCGTATACAGATAGTCCCCGCGTTTCTTAGAGTGGAACGATAAGAAACGATTTTGATATTCATCTCTTCGAACTTTCCCGCGATGATGTCATACTTACGATGTAAGCTTTCATGATAACTGAAGCATCCCGTCGGTTCATCTTTTCAGTGTCATTCAATGTACTGCCAATTGTGATTCTCCAGAGTGTCAATATCGCTGTCGATTCGGTTCCCAAAAAACGCATTGATTGTGCCTGCTGATACGTTCTGGGAATTTAAAACCCGATTTCCTCCATAAATTCTCCGATCCAAATGGCTATGATCTCGGCTTATGATTCAATTGCCATGTATTTAGCTATTGAGCCTCAAAGTTCCTTCGTAGAGCCCGTGTATTGTAAGTGATCCCGACCCCTTTTTTGGGGAAAAGATAGTGGGTAGGGCTTATCTTTCCCCCAGACTACTTTACTCACTGGAGCCATTTACCCCACTTCCCTCCAGATTTCATCAAGTGGTCATGCTAGAGACATAAACAGTCATGGATAGTTACGCTGCCACCTCCTATAAAAGGGAACCTCCTGGAACCATTTCCTCATTCAAGTGTTTTCTAATATCCTTCCACCTCTTCCTTCTCTTCATCCTCATCCATTGATATCTCTCATGTTTGAGGCCCGCGACCTTAAGGTTATATGGTGGCGTTCTCGCCAGTTAGGCCACAGCCCTTTTTCGGGGCTCTGATCACACCGTCTTGTCGTTGTTGTTGTTGTTTTTGGATCGAGATGGTGGAATAGGGATACCGATTTTTTACCACTCAAGAAGATATTCGGATTCTACACCGCTGCTCAGGAGAGCGTCCGGACTTTACTCCGCTGATCACCTTTCTACTCCGGCCTGGTGTGGCACTTCATCTCCTTTGCCTTCCTCGAGCTTCGAAATGCTGATGGCGGAGGGATCGAGATCAGGCTTCCG
This sequence comes from Nicotiana attenuata, assembly GCF_001879085.1. NCBI lineage: Eukaryota > Viridiplantae > Streptophyta > Magnoliopsida > Solanales > Solanaceae > Nicotiana > Nicotiana attenuata. The sequence goes on along the minus strand of NW_017670907.1, from coordinate 144,239 downwards.
GAGATATGATTCCCGAGGGGCGGCGGTCGAACATAATGACGTCGAGAATATACCCCCGAGAACAGCTTAGACTCTTGGCTTTCATTGTATGTATTTTTTTTTTACTTCTCTGTTTCTGTGTAAGGATCCTTCGTGGGCTTTTGTAATCATATGTAAGGACCTCTCGTGGGCTTTGTAACCGTTGTTTATTAATGGAACAGATGTTTCTTCAATTCGTCTTTGATTTATGCACTATTCCCTTTTGTCTGCTTTTGTGAAGACTCTGAATGTGTGGTCCTATTGGCTGGTATGGATACCAAGCCCGGGCATAAGTATTTCTCTAGCTCTTGATTGATTAACATGGCTCCCCGCAGAACCCTTTGCTGTTCTTGAGGCCGAGCTCGGACTGGACTGATAAACTCGGGTCGTCGGGACCCCGGCTTCGAGTTGAATAGAGACTGCCTTTAGGCTTTCGACGGCCGTTCCCGAGTGGGGGTTTGCTCAAACCCGGGCCACCTGGAAACTTGTTTTGAACTTGGTGTAGGTAGCCTTAAGGCGTTGTAGATAGATCGTGGATGAGGGTTTACTCGGGTTTAGGTGGTACCCCGAGGCCAAGCCCATATGAGTAGAGTTTAAGCGCTTATTTTCTTCATGAGAGAAGCCCTCGAGATCGGGTACCATCTCGGGACTTGTCATGACATTGATGGCTTTCTGGAACCAATCTTCCTCTTGGTGGAGGTCCTCGAGATCGGGTACCATCTCGGGACTTGCAATGATGCCAACGGCTTCTTGGAGCCTAACTTCTTTTTGATGGAGGTCCTCGAGGTCGGGTACCACCTCGGGACTTGCAATGATGCCAACGACTTCTTGGAGCCTAAATTCTTTTTTATGGAGGTCCTCGAGGTCGGGCACCACCTCGGGACTTGGTTGACGCGGGGTTTTCGACCTTGAAGCGTCGTATGGCGACGTCGAGTGTAGGATATGGTTATGAAATGATCGAGGCGATCCGGCCGGTGTATCTTTCCAAGGTGATAAAAGCTTTAGCCAATATTTCTAGTCAGCCTTTGGGGTAGGTAGGTGGTCACCGCTTTTCCCATATATCGGGTTGTCTTCGCCCTTTTGGAGATTCCGCTATTCTGAGCAGTTGTCCTCTTTCATAGAGTGCTCCTTTCTTGCGCCAATTTTCCTTTGACTCAAAGCTTTCACCTAAGTCTTCATTTCCCCTTCCTTCTTTCTACTATAGCATGGCTGCTATGCCCGAATCCGCTTGGCAAGTAGAAAGGAGCTTTGCCTCTGGGCACTTTGCTTCGGGAAGGAATCTCCCGCCAGGAGAGACTCCCAGTGCTCGAGGTTATCGGGATTGTGCCTCGAAGTTCATTTCCTTAATAGGAGAGGAGCATCTCAAATCAGTAAGGAGAGACTGTGGATGGGGGTAGAAGGTAGTATTGCATGTACTTTCCCCGGGAGAGAACGTTATGGATCATGCTGAGGGGTTTTTGAACATGTATACGTACCCCTTCATGCTAGGTCCCCCTGAAAGGGTTGTGCTTGATTTCTGTCGGAAATACCGGGTTACATTGGCGCATATTCATCCGTCATTTTGGCGGATAGTATTGATGATGAGGTTCTTTGCGGAGAAGGCAGGGCTTGAATTCGCGCTCAGTCATCTCATCAGATTGTATCGGCCCTTTCACCATAGAGGCCTGCTGACTCTGCGATGACGATCCATCACACCTTTCGTTGCAGACGACGAAGAGGACGGAGATCGGGGATGGATGAGCTGATTTGTTCGGGTGCGGACTGTCAATATTATTCCGGTAGAGTTTCTGCCATTTCCTGAGGAATGGAATTTTACACGTAAGTGGTACATTCGTGTTGTCGTAGTTTTGTTTATGGCGAAGGTGGGCTTGGTAAATGTGTTTTCCTTTTCTGCAGCGGTCTCGTGGACGCCATGCGAGGTCTCTAATCTGCCAAATTGGGCTCGGGAGTTGGCGGCCCACTCGACCTGCGATGAGCGTAAGTTGCGAGCTTTGTCTAGGGGCAGATGGGAGGCAAAACATCGTGGTATGTGCTGCGCGATTTGTTCCCTTCCCTTTTTTTGTTGGAAAGGCACTTTCTCTTTCTGCACACTAACCCTGTTATTGTAGGCATCGGGGAGCCTTCTGAGGCGAGGCCGTGCCTCTTTAGAGAGGGAGAAGGGTTGCTAGCTTCTAGGCTAAAGAATGATAACAATAAGCAATAGATACCTTTGCAGGGCGACGGTGCTCAAAGCAAGGTGAACCTGGACCGAGGGCCCGGAAGGGAAGTATTGATTGAGCTTGCGGCGCCCGTGATTTCTGGCTTTGGAAGGGTGGTTTCTCCTCCGCGGTCGTCCTCTTTTTCCTTCGGAGGTACTTCGAGGGATACTCGAGACCCGGGATCATATGCACCGAGCGATCGTGCCCCGACCGGGGTCGGCTCTTTCGAAGCTGAGGGGGCCAGGCTAGCAGATGTGCGCTCAACCTTCGAGGAAGCCCAGCGGCTCCACTCTGCGGTGAGTTTTGGCACAGGCCTTTTGAGTTTCGTGCCTTCCCTTCTTTACTGAGTTTTCCTTTGTAGGCTTTTGACAAGCTTAAGTCTGAGCTGCTTCGCCGTGAGGCCATGCTGCGGAAAGCTTTGGATGAGGAGAAATCCCTTAGGCTCTTTTGCGATGAAAGGGAAGTCGAGCTGGCACGCTTACGGTATGAGGCGAGTCGGAGCTTGAATTATGAGACCTATTTGAAGGAGCAAGTAGTTTTTGTTCCGAGGGAGTGTGTGTTCTTTCTTCTAGCTCCTGAGGATAACGTTTTGTTTCTTTCCAGTTGCAGAAGAAGATGGAGGACCTGGAGCGCCTTCGGAACGAAGCCGGCCGAGCCAAGCGCGAGTATGATGAGTTAAAGGCTCAGGCGGAGGTTCAGGCTTCTGCGGGGAAGGGTTCTCTGACTAAAGCCTCAGCTTTTGAGGTTCAACTTCGCTTAGTTCGTGATAGTAGCTCGGTTCGAGCAGATATGATTACGAAGCTCGAGCCTGAGCTTTTGAAGATAAATGCCGAGGTTGTGGATGCCCGGGCTGAAGCCGTAATGAGCCAAACCGCAGCTGATCAGAAAGTGGCAGTCTATTTGAAGGATGCTGTCGATGCTCAAGATGAACTGAGAAAGGTTCTCAACCGCGAGGACAGGAGCAAGGAATATGCTCGGTGTATGTCTCGAAGGAAAACCCTCGAGGAGATCCGTGCTAGAGGATTTGACCTCTCGGAAGAGGTGAAGAGGGCGAGGGCAGACGAACGTGGCGCTAAGGCACTCCTGTCCGATGCCGAGGGTAGCGAGGATGAGGCCGACGGGCCATAGCCCCCATGGGGAACGTATATATCACTTTCCGATTCTGTACATAGTACTTTCAAAGCACGTTTGTAGATGGAGCTTGTGTTTTTTCGCATCTGTGTATAAAAAAGAAAACCTGCAATTTTATTCTTCTTGCATTTCTTTTTGCCTTGATTTTAGCCGGACGACCTGGTCTTGAGTTGACAGGAATCCTTAGATTCATAGTATAGCCCTGGGGCTCATTAGGCTGGCCCGTAGGCTCTTACGTGCTGTGTTGGTACGACCTTTTGTATGTGCTAGCGACAGTGGCTTTTACGCTTTTGCTCTTAAGTAGACTTAGTTAACTGTTTTGGGTTCATTCTCCGAATCGGGTTTCGACTCGAGCTCATTTGACCCTCAAGTTTTGAATTTAGAGCTGGCCCTTAGGCTCTCACGCGTTGGGTCAGTACGACCTTTTATGCGGGCTGGCGACAATGGCTCATATGCCTTGGGTCGATGCGACCTTTTATGTGGGCTGGCGACAATGGCTCTTACGCCTTAGGTCGATGCGACCTTTTATGTGGGCTGGCAATAATGGCTCTTACGCCTTGGGTCGATGCGATCTTTTATGTGGGCTGGCGACAATGGCTCTTACGCCTTGGGTTGATGCGACCTTTTATGTAGGCTTTATTTTCCCTCGATAAGGATTTTTTGGAAGTGTTTGCCGGACTCTTTGACGGTTTAATAAAAAACCTCGGGAGGTTTGGCTCGGAGGCTGAGTATCTCGAAGCCGGTGTTTAGGAGCTGACATGGTCGAAGCTCTTTTGCCTATGTCGAGGGTAGCCTGTTTAACCGGTTCTTTTCGAAGTAGATTCGAAGTAATTGAAGGCCTGTGATTTTGTAGCGACGGTCGGGCATCCCCGAATCGCGTTAGTTTGGCTAGTACAACCTTGTTACCGTAGTCATTTGTGTTGGGCCGGAGCCATTTAGTCCCGAGTGAATTAGCTTCGTCGTCTATATCGAGGGTATGCCTTTTTAGGGGTCTTACAATTTCGATATATAGCCTTAACTCTGAGATCGGGTTTATGCCTTTAGTAAGGTCTTACAAGTTTTACATAAGGTCTTACAGTTTTGGATACTTGGTACAAGTACGGTTCATGCCTTGCTTGAGGTCTTACAGATATTGTCACTTGGTACAAGTGTGGTTCATGTCTTGCTTGAGGTCTTACAGATATTGTTGTTGCCTTATACAGGTCTTACGAAACCGAGGCTGCCCATTTTGGGTCTTATGGCCTCGAATTTTTGATAAGTCGATGGAGATGGCGGTTGACGGCAGTCCCCGAGTTGTCGAGGGTTTCTTGGCTCGGGAGCCGTTGCGATAGAGATGGCAATTGACGGAAGTCCCCGAGTTGTCGAGGATTTCTTGGCTCGGGAGCCGTTGCGATGTAGATGGTAATTGACGGCATTCCCCAAGTTATCGAGGATTTCTCGGCTCGGGAGCCATTACTTGCAAACTTGCTATTGCCTCATTGAGGGCTTACGATTCCGGAGTTTCCGACCCGGGGGTCATGTGGACTTGAGTTTTCGACGCCAGTCCCCGAGTGTTCGGGACATTTTTGGCTCTGGAGGTGTTTTGTGATCTTAGTGTTGCCTCATTGAGGGCTTATGAGTTAGGAGCTCCGACCCGGGGGTCGCATTGCTTTGAGTTGTCGACGGCAGTCCCCGAGTTTTCGGGACGTTTTTGACAGAGGAGCCGTTTTTGCAAAAATACCGAGTCTCTTTTGAAGTGTGAAATGCTGTGATGGAAAGTATTCTTCGATTACTTTGTACAAGTATACATGTTTTTGAAATCAGGGGCCTGGTTATTCTATACGGATACAGTTCGTTCGACCGTTTGGCCCGGTACATCATTTTCCTATCGAGACCCCATTCGGCATATATTGGCTTCTCCGAGTAGGTGACCTTCCGGGGGATGCCCCCCAGTATTCGAGGTTGATTGCAAAAGAAGCCTTGAATACTTCGTTGAGTCTTCCTTAGGTAGCATATGGATGTTGCCTCGTTAAAAACCTTGCCGGTAAAACCCTTTTTGGGATAAAAACCCGGTCGAAGGAAAAGAGTGCAACGCATGCTTTTGGAACCTAAGGCCTTCGAGTTGGAGAGTGCTTTGGCCGTTTCGATCGAATACCTGCACTCAGGTCAGTGTAGAATGTAATTGAAAGAGAAAGGAGACGGTCATACCTCAGTGTATAATGTGCCGGCGATGTTTCGATCGTTTGTCATGAGGACGCGGTACGGCCCTTTGCTTCGTTTGGTTCGGACTTAGCTGAGGGCGTAGCTTGCTATCGCTATTTTACTGTTTGATAATCCTTTGGCTCCTTCGAGGGTGGAGGCACTGGTGTCGGTGTTAAATCGTGTACTGCGAACATTTCTCTTGCCGCATGCTGTTCCCCGTAGACGGTTTTAATCCCCTCTTTTGTCGGGAATTTCATCATTTGATGGAGGGTGGACGGTACCGCTCTCATGTAGTGTATCCATGGCCTTCCGAGCAAGGCGTTATACCTCATGTCTCCTTCAATGACATGGAATTTGGCATTTTGGGTTGTGCCGGCCACGTTGACTGGGAGGGTGATTTCCCATTTTGTTGTTTCGCTCGCCATGTTGAATCCGTTGAGGACTCGTGAGGCGGGCACGATTTGGTCGAGCAACCCGAGTTGCTCTACCACTCTCGACCTGATAATATTGGCTGAGCTACCTAGATCCACGAGTACACGTTTAATTTGAAATGTATTTACAAGGAAAGAGATTACCAGTGCGTCATTGTGAGGTTGAGACAAGGTCTCGATGTCCTCGTCGCTGAATGTGAGGGCGTCCTCGGGTATGTAACCCCGAGTTCATTTTTCTCTGGTGATGGATATTTTCGTTCTTCTGATCGTGGGTTCCTGTGGTTCGTCGATGCCTCCCAGGATCATGTGGATGACATGCTGTGGCTCATTTGTCTCGTTCTTCTTTGTCGTCTCTCTTTCCCGGAACAAGTTTTTGGCCCGGTCGCTGAGGAATTCTCGGAGGTGCCCTTTGCTTAGTAATCGGGCTACTTCTTCCCGGAGCTAGTGGCAATCTCGGTTCTGTGGCCGTGCGTGTTGTGAAATTCACATACTAATTTATGATTCCTTTGTGAAGGGTCTGATTATATGGGCCTGGGCCACTTGGCGTCTCTGATTTTACTGATGGCGAACACGATGTCTGATACATCGACGTTGAAGTTGTATTCTGACAAGAGAGGTGCCTCCGTCGGCTCTGTGTGCCTATCAAACCCGGCTCTGTTGATGAGTCCCCGAGGATTCTGTCCTCGGTCCATCCTTCGGTCATTGCGGGGTATGTTGCGCCTCGGGGCGTTTCTCCTATCTTCGATGTATGGCTGGTACCTTTCTTTGTTTGGTTTTGGCTCCTTTGCCAGAAGCCTGCTTGGCTACACCGAGCCCGAGGGGTCCCCTAGTTGGTCGTCCTTGACCCTGATTTTCGACTGGTATCGGTTGTGAACGTTCGACCAGGTCACGACGGGATATTCAACCAGATTCTGTTTCAATTGCTTCGAAGCCACCGAGCTTCGCTCATTCAGACCTTGACTGAAGGCATGCACTGCCCAGTCGTTGGAGACTGGTGGTAGTTCCATTCGTTCCATTTGAAAGCAAGATACGTACTCTCGTAGCATCTTTGCTTAATTTTGAAGACGTCGGATTTCCTTGTTGCTACTTTGATGGCACCGGCATGTGCCTTAATGAAAGATCCGCCAGCATGGCAAACGAATCTATCGAGTTTGGGGCCAGGTTGTGATACCACATCATTGCCCCTTTAGAAAGCGTTTCCCCGAATTTCTTCAGCAGGACGGACTCGATCTCATCGTCCCTCAGGTCGTTGCCTTTTACCGCACAAGTGTAAGCAGTAACGTGCTCATTGGGGTCCGAGGTTCCGTTGTACTTCGGGAGGTCTGGCATTCTGAACTTCTTCGGAATGGGTTTCAGAGCCGCTTCCTGTGGGAACGGCTTTTGCATGAACTTCTTTGAATCCACCCCTTTCAGGATCGGGGGTTCTCCCAGAATCTGTTCGACCCTGGAATTGTAGGTCTCGACATTTTTATCGTTGTCCTCTATCTTCTTCTCACCCGATTCGATCCTCCTCATGAGGTCCTCGAGTATCTTTACGATGGCGGGGTCGGCTGTCGACCCGTTGTTGCTTTATCTCTCTGGTACCTGCTCGGCTGGGGGAGCCGTCCCCGAAGCTACCGTGCTAGGAGTCTTCTGGTGACTTTGCAGCTGAGCAATAGCCAGCTGTTGTGCCTGCAACATTTCAAAAATAACGTGAAGGATAACCTCCCGTTCTTCCCTAGCCAGGGTTTTCTGGGCTTCTTATTGTTCACCTTGGTGCACGCTCTTGTTAGTGTGGGAGCTTATATCGACGTATTGGGCGTCGCATGAGACCGCGTCCACGGGAATGAGCTCTGGCGCGTTCTCAGGGTTTCGTGGTGGTACACCAGCACCTGGAACATCCACACCATTTTCTCCGTGGTTCTCAAGATTGTTGTTTACTGAATCGGACTTTTTGACCTGAAATCAAAGATCTTGGGCAAGAAAAATTGTGAAAGATAACTTGCGTTGTGTAGTGAAACTAGCAAGAAAATAATCACTATTATTTTTAGCCCCACGGTGGGCGCCAAACTGTTTACCGTGAAAATGGTAATAACAATTAAATTTGATTTTGTGAGGTTCTAAAAATACGTGATCTATTTTTATGCTAGTTGTGAAGCAGTTGATGCTGTGTGAAAGACTTAGAAACGAGATTAGAGCTTGAGAACAAAGTGATAACCAAACCAAATAACCGCCAATCGGGGCCTCGAGCTCGCCTATTCTGGGACCTCGGGGTCGATTCTGAAGCTCGGTTGGGAGCTATCAAGGGTGGACGATGGACGACTAACAGTTATAACAAAATCAATGACAGATCATTATGGCCAATAATGAGCAATAAATGAAGAACAATAATAGAACACAATGAAGGTAAGTAATAAATGAAGCAATGAACTCAAGAGAGTGTGTTAGAGGGCAGAGAGGATGTTCTTGTGCATTTAGCATTGAGCATCAGATGTTTACAAAATAACAAGGATTCCCTTTATATATGAAGAGGGATCCCCACACAGTACAAGATGCATTAATTACAAAGATATAGGGCAGGTATAGCCACCTAATGCCTTGATTCGTTTTCGGACTAGTCCACTAGGCTTTGTCAACTTTAGTCACGTGCCTTGGGAACGCCACCTTGAGTCGCCGAGATCGGTGATTCACATTGTCCCGGGGCCGGTCATTACTCGTAACGTCTCGAAGTCGAACTGTCTCGAAATTGGCCGTCGAGATGCCGTGATGCTCGTGAACTCGGGCCATCGATTTCAACCGTATACAACCCACTTTTTAAAAAAAATTTAACTTGTACCCACTTTTTAAACAACTTCACAGCCTCTTTCTCCTCCTCCTCCTCCTCCTCCTCCTCCTCCTTCTTCGGGTGATAATAATTATATATGGTGGTTGTGAATATATTTTAATGTAGTTTATGATGTTTTACAATGGTGAGCTGTTATGACGCTTTATGTTTTACTATTGCTTAGGGTTTCTTCTTTTCTTTTTTTTTTCTTAATTGCAAAATGGGTTCATTAGATTTATTGTTATTTTGACAAATTGATGATTGGGGTTTGTTCCTGATGTTATTTGGACGTTATGTTTCAAATTTGAGCTCATTTGCAGTAGATTTAGGTATATATCGTATATTGGATTGTTATAATTCGAAGAACAAATTTCTGTTTCTGAGCAATTTTTCACTTCAGACTTATTGGCCTTAAGTGAATGAAAATGTTTATTGCACTTTAGACTTTTTGGCGTTAAGTGCATCTGAAGTGCAATTTTTCACTTCAGACTTATTGGCCTTAAGTGTCGCAAAATATTTGTTGCACTTTAGACCTTTTGGCCTTAAGTGAATTTGAAGTGCAATTTTTCACTTCAGACTTATTGGCCTTAAGTGCATAAAACCATTGGTTACACTTCAGACATACTTGGCCTTAAGTGCATCTGAAGTGCAAATTTTCACTCAGACTTATTGGCCTTAGGTGAATGTAAACGTTTGTTGCACTTCAGACGTTTTGGCCTTAAGTGCATCTGAAGTGCAATTTTTCACTACAAATTTATTGGCCTTAAGTGCATCTGAAGTGCACTTTTTCACTTCAGACTTATTAGCCCTAAGTGCATGAAATCATTGGTTGCACTTCAGACCTATTTGGCCTTAAGTGCATTTGAAGTGCAATTCTTTTTCACTTCAGGCCTTTTTTTTTTAACTTCAGACCTAATAAGTTTGAAGTTGATCGTAAAGTGAGTACGCTTGCAAATTTTTTTGCAAAGTGGGTATAAGTACAATTGTGATGCAAAAGCCCCCTTGTGTGTTGTGCCTACCAGATATTTTTTTTCTTTTTGTAGTTCAAATATTTTATAAACCAATATTATATATTTCTTCACAAAAATTCAAAATCTTTTTGTCCTTGTTATTGTGTTTTAAGTGGGGACTGGGGGGGTGTAAGTACAAATTTTCTTAACACCAATTTTCGAGGGACAGGTTAAGTACTAGAAATCTTTTTTCACAAATTAAGAAGATCACGTAGTTTCCAGATACTAACAAACTACTAAAAAAACTTTAACTTAAATAATATGAATTTTAAATTTATATATTTTGATTCACATTTTAAATACACATTATATCATTATTATACATTGTATGAAAATTATTCCACTATTATACAATTTATGACATGCATTTTAACCTTATATATATGTATTTTAAATTTATATATTTTGATTCACATTTTAAATACACATTATATCATTATAATACATTGTATAAAAATTATTTCATTATTATGCAATTTATATGACAGACATTTTAAGTTTATATTTCATTAAATACACATTATACCATGTATATAAGTAAACACAATCATTTAGATATGCAAGAACGGATAATGCATATAAATTTAGACAATAACGGATAATTCATAAATTTAGACAACTATTACAGTCGTATAATAATAAATTAAAATCGTTAATTTGCGCACACATATAAAAAAGGCAACTAGATGGGATCTGATCCCTTTTAATGATTATCTGTTAAATAGGAAAGATTTGTTGGGCTGGATGAGCGTGATTTGTTGGGCTGGATGAGCGAAATTTGTGGATACCGTTTCTTGCTTGTTGCTTGTTGGATATTGAATTTGGGTCGCGGGTCGCCCATATGGACTGACCCGGTCTGTTTTTAAAGGAGATATAATTAAGGGAAGGTTTAACTCCTAAAATAAAATCACCGCACGTTGAGAAGTAAGGGGGAGCGTGGGGATCAACGTGGGTTAGTTTCACGGTAGTTTTTATTTTCTCTGACAACTTCCGCTCTCTAAAAATCAACGTTCCCCTTCTTCAGAGAGATAGACTCTGTGATAATCTCCCTACAAAGATAGAAACACAGTAAAAGAAAGAAAAAGGTATTTAGTTCGTGAACAAGAATTTCGTTTCCAAGAGAGACGAAATCGGATTCGGGCAATTGATTGGAACAGATTCTGCAAAAATCTTTGTTGTTAACAGCTACACAAATTCTATGTCCCTGTTACTCATTTTTTTTCTAACATTGCTAATTTTGTAACTATTTTACTGCTTCTTTTGTTTATTAAGTAATTGTTCTATGTTGGTGTATTAAATTCTTAAATATTACCCACTTGGCCACTTATGAAACTACTACATGGAGTTTAAGAAAGAATTTTTTTTGAAATTTATGATCTAAAACATATCATGAGATTTATATGTTCATAAAAACATTCGTTTAAAAATAAAATAAAAAGCTTAAAGCTAATTATTTCTATAGAAGGAAAATGAAATGAAAGAAGTATCAAATTCCACAGGTGGATAAAAAACAAAAGCATTTCGTGCGAACAAATAAATGGGTTCTGTACTAATCTAAGATGAATTTTTCAAATATTCAGAATTAATAACAGAAATACACAATCAAAGATATGTAGAAGAATGAAAGGTTATTAGGCTCAAAAATTATTTTTCAAATATTTAGAAGAATGCTCCTTTTTCTAGTAAGATTAAGGAGGGTTTATCGATTCGATTTTGACACTTATCGATAATTATTTATCGATTATCGATTTGTACATATGCTTATCGTTATCGTTTCAATAAGGTTTCGATTTTTTCGATTTCGATTTATTGATTTTTGGGGCTTATCGATTCGATTATAGATTACACCAATAAAAAAATTTGCGGGATTCCACGCAAAGTATATCGCTATAAACACGCGTAACTTGTAACGACCCGACCGGTCGTTTTGCCTTTTTGAACCCCGTTCCCCTAAATAAAGCCTCCCGTACTTGTTTTAACTAATTTACGACTTGCGGGGGCGATTGGTTCGGGGATTGGAAGAGTTTTGAGTAAAAATATATGCCCATTTGCTTCTTTAAGATTTCTTAAAAGACCAAGTTTGACTTTGGTCAACATTGTGGGAAAATGAACCCGGATTCGCGATTTGGCAATTTCTGAGGGTCCGTGGGAAAATATGGGACCTGGGCGTATGTCCGGAATAGAATTCCGAGGTCCCTAGTCCGAGTAATGAATTTTTATTTAAAATTATTTACCTGAAGCCTTAAGGAATTAAAGAAACTAAGTAATCATTGATTCCATAGGTATCGGGCTCGGATTTTGGCTCCGAAGCTTGGTACAGGTCCGTAAGGTCATTTAAGACTTGCCCGTAAAATTTGGTGTCAATCGGAGTAGTTTAAGGGCGTTTTGGCCCGTTAGAGGAGAATTTAGAACTTAAAGATTCAATAGTTTGATTCATCTGGTTTTAGGGGGTGATTCTAAGATTTAGCGTTGTTTTGGGAGTTCCGAGGGTTCGAGTAGGTCCGCCTCGTGATTTCAGACTTGTCGGTATGTTCGCGCGGGGCTCGGGAGCCCCGAGCGTCAAACGAGCGAGGCTCGAGTGAAGTTAGAACTTGTAAAAAGGACTGAAGTTTGCTGCTCCTGTCATAACCGCATCTGCGGTTCATGGGCCGTAGAAGTGGGACCGTAGATGCGGTCAGGACACCGCAGAAGCGGCCAAGGCAGCCCAGGGGAAAAATCGCTGAAGCGGTCCTGGAACCGCAGAAGCGGTTCCGCATAGGCGGCACTTCGACCGCAGAAGCGGTTTAGCCATCTTGGGCCAGAACCGCAGAAGCGGCCCATTTCCGCAGAAGCGGAAAGCCCACCGCAGAAGCGGAAACAGCTGGGCAGAGGGGTTCATTTAACTCGAACCCAAAGCCATTTTTATCATTTCTCACTCTACACTAAGGCGATTTGGGTGCTTCCAAGAGAGAGTTTCCACATAGCTTGGTAAGGTAAGTGATTTCCCTTCATCCTTAGCTTAAATACATGTGTATTAGGTAGATTAAACACTAAAAATTAAGCAAAAATCAAGGGTTAGAGCTAGACTTAGGGTTTTAATAAAACTAAGGTTTAATCATGTAATTTGCCATGTAATGAACTAGAAATCATATATTTGTGAACCTTAGGTGATAGAGAACAACTTCCTTCGAAAAATCTCGGAATCCAGGCACGTGGGCCCGGGGTCGGAATTTAGGAAACTTGTGGGAAAGGTTGGGAAATCACTTAAATAGTTAGAATTCAACCTTGTAAGCCTTTATCGACTAGTTCTTACTTTATTTTAATTAGTTTGTGCTCGTTCGGCTACGAATTGAGCGTTTGGGCTTGTTCTTGATATTGGAAGTGCGCTTCGGAGCGAGGTGAGTCTCCTTTCTAACCTTGTAAGAGGGAATTGTCCCCATAGGATTATAAATTAGTAATTGTTGCTAAATGCGGGGGCTACGTACGTACTAGGTGACGAGAATCCGTGCGTAGCTACTATAATGTTAATTGTTTGGGTAGTTTAGGACCCACATCATGCCTAATTGGGGAATATCTATTATTTTTATTGCCAATATGATCATTTATGATTTGCTAGAGACTTGAGGGAATGAAAAGTGAACATATGAGCTTGTTGAGCCTTGGTAGGAGTTTCCTTGTATATAAATGAGCCTTGTGTGCATTCTTGATATTTTTCTTGATCATTATGGATCGAGCCGATCGTCTCGGTGAGAATAGATGCATCTATGGTTCGGGCCGTTCGACCCTCGGTAGTGCACAATTTATTTTCTGTTGGAGAGGGCCGTCGACCTCGGCATGATTGCGCATGATATATATGCTTAAGTTTAGACATAACATGATTACTTGTTAAGTATGAAAAAGGGAAAATGGTAATTGAATTATGGTCAAGAACATGAATATGACTTTTCTTTTTAACTTGTGTCATTGGAGATCCTTCATACTGTATGTCTCACATTATTATTATATTATCTTGACCTTAGTGAGTATCAAGTCGACCTCTCGTCTCTACTTCTTCGAGATTAGACGGGATAGTTACTGGGTACATGTTGTTTATGTACTCATGCTACGCTTCTGTACTTAAATGTACATGATTTGAGGCAGGTGGATCTGGACATCATTCTGGTGCGCATCAGTGAGCGCGCTGGGACTTCTACGGTGAGCTGTTTCTCTTTCATGCCGATCCGCAGCCGAAGAAGTCCTTCCTTGTACTTTTGTTTCTGTCTATCATGATTCAGATGGTAGGATAGTATATTATTCTTTTGTGTATATTCTACTAGTCGCCCGTAGGTTGTGACACCAGGTTCTGGCACACACAGTAGTAGACATTTATTTTTGGGTTGTATTGTTATTTTGATACATTATGATCTTTACTAGGTCTTACCTTTAATTCGAAAATCTATTATAATTGTCTTGGGTTAAAGTAAAATGAGAATTAATCACATTTCTGCATCGGCTGGCCTGACAGTGGTGTCGGGCGCTATCATGACCTATTATGGAAAATGGGTCGTGACATAACTAATATGGACAAAAAGAAGGTCATTCTTGTCATATACACGGTGAATGGTTCTGTCTACTTTTGTAACTACCAAAAACGTAGGAATAGGAAAATGCAACTAAACAACTTTCAATAACTAAGACTAAACAACTTTTACCAATTAACTATTGCTAAACAGAAGTTGACATTTAATTCTTGCCAAGTAGAACATGGATGACAACATATCACCCTAATACTAAAAGAACTTATGGTAATTCAAGCTGCGAGTAGCAGTAATCCAACTACTACTTTTTAAAGTCGCAAGTGAAAATGACATTATTTCAAGGCTAAGAAAGCATGACAAAACCAAACCATGAACTAGTACTCTCTCCCTGCTGTAGGGCAACCAGAACTAGCAACATCTTTAAAAGGTGACTAATCCGTTAACAATACTAGTTTAACAAAACAAACAGTATTTCCAAAGCATAGTTCCAGAGGTAGTTGAGTCAACTCTTAAAATGCCACATTCTCTCTAAATCTTATACCAAACTGGTAAGTTCTAATACATTTCCTCTAAGCAAAACAAAATACATCATTAATTTGAACTTCAAATTTGTTGGGTTTGTTATTTATTAAATAGTAATAAAAGAGGTGTGAATGAAAAATGGTGGGAAAAGAAATGGAGGGATGACCCGCGACCCGGTCTGGTCTAGCCCGTTTTTCTTTCCCGGATTAATTTAAATTCGTTTTAAATTTCCCGCAAAAATTTCAAACAGCCATGACTGTTCTGAAAGGTTGCAAAACTCTTTAGAGGGTCACACCTGTTCCAATAGCCATGACTGTTCTGAAAGGTTGCAAACCTCTTCAGAGGGTCACACCTGTTCCAACAGTCATGACTATTATGAAAGGTTGCAAACCTCTTCAGAAACATCACCAAGTTGGCTATAAATAGACCTTCAAATCCCAGAATATTTACTTACGAAATTTTCTGAATCTTCTTCTTCTTCTTCTACACAAAATATTCCAGTGTGTTTTACGACCATCGAGTGGTTCGCCGATCACCAGAGTTTTAGGTACCGATACACTGGTGAGTTAAATCGTTCTATCCTGGGAGGATATATTCCATAACCTCGGGTACTTGAGGGAAATAATTTCCTTAAGGACACACTGTGTATTCAGTGGGCTCGATTTGTTCCTATAACGTTTTTCCAGAATTTATTTTGAAGAAGTTTACTGTTTTCGGAATTTAATTTCTACTAACTTTCTGTTTCTGTTTTCAGAAAGATTATTATTTAATTTACAGCAATACAGATAAATAACAATCTTAAGGAAATTATTAAATTATATTTTGTATTCTGTCTGAATTTTATTATTCTGATTTGAAGATATAAAAACTTCATCAGGGTATTGAAGTTCAGAAAACAATTTGAAGAACATAAAAACTTCATCGTTTTTCTGTAAAACAGTATATAAAAACTTCAGTTGTTTTTATTACGTATTGTTTATTAATTACAGTATTATTTACTGTTTTGGTTTTGCCATTAATTGATCTCTTCTGTTGTTCACTGTAAGAAATGGCAAATGAGAATGGAATTCCTTCTGCGACTGTTGGTGCAAATGACGATAGCCTCGTCAATCCTCCGGCCGAGAAACCAGGAAAGTCGTAACGTTTGGATAAATTATTTAGTAAACAATGACATGCGAGATTTGACCAAATAATATTGTCAAATGGTTTCAAAAATGAATGACTGTAAACAAATGTGTTTACGTTAAGAATACTTCAAATCATATAGTCATTATTTGATTATATATGATATGTTGATGAAATATTTAAAATGTGGGGGCTTTTAGCTTATGCATGACAAAAGCCAATGTTAGACGTAATGTCTAAATTATATAATTTTTGAACTCCATTGATATAGTAGTTGGTAAAATCATCAGTTGTTTAGTCTTAATAAAGACTAGTTGATGAAACTACTAATTCGGAAGTTGGTTACATGCCTTTCTCGAAAGGTCATTTTCTTTAATGAAAATTTATATTTTTTAGTTCTTTTATGAAATGATGTCACTTTGAAGGTTGTGACTTTTCATAGAAAGATACGTCTGTATAGGCATGACCGTTCATGAACGAATATATTAATACATTGGTCTATAATGAGGTGAACTAACCGATGAACATGACCAAAATCCATTGCAAGTTGGATTTGTTTCATGAATGGAGGTGTTATAATTTGCATATCATATATACATAATAATGAATAGCATACAAATGCTTGAAAATGGCGGAATGATTACGAAATAAGTTATATATTAAAAGGTTGTAGCCACAATTGATGCCAATCATTCCAGTTGTTGTTATAATTACTACATTAAGTGTAGTCAATAATCTGATATGCAATCGAAAATCGAGACGTATTAGTCTACAACATAAGGAAGTTTGCATTGAACGTTCATGACAATGAAACGAGTTTTGAAGTATTTGAAATATACTCCAAATTATGCTTTGCACTACAATAAGTATCCCACGATAATAGAGGGGTATAGTGATGCAAATTAGATCACCGGTTCAACCGATTCTAAACAGTTGGTGGATGAGCGATGTCTTGGAAATCGTCCAAACAAATGTGCATTGACCGCTCTACAGTGGAGGCTGAGTATATAGCCTTAGACAAGGCCGGTGAAGAAGCTGAATGGCTCCAGAATTTCTTGGAAGATATTCCATTTTGGCCCAAACCTTTGGCACCTATATGTATACATTGTGATAGTCAAGCGGCAATAGGTAGGGCAGGGAGCGTTATGTATAACGGGAAATCTCGTCATATTCAACGGAGACACAATGCCGTTAGACAACTACTCTCTAGTGGTGTTATCACAATTGACTACGTAAAGTCAAGAGATAACGTGTCGGATCCACTTACAAAAGGCCTATCTAGAGAGGCAGTTGAAAGATCATCAAAGGGAATGGGGTTAAAGGCCTAGGACAAGTCATCATGGCGGTAACTCTACCTAGCAGACTGGAAATCCCAAGAGCTAGTTTCAAAGAGATCAAACAAAGTTATGAATGACGGTTCAACATTGTCAACTAACTCAACCCATTCTCGTGATGAAGACAATGTTCAAAAATGAGGTAAAGCATTAAGGCTTTTTTGATGAGTCAATAAAGCTTAAACCTTTTAATTGATTTGCTAAGTCTGGCAGGATATGACCAGATAGTGTGTCTTTAGGATTACACGTTTAGGAATCACCTATGTGAGTGTGAAGTGTAAGCCGCTTCAAGGAGAATGAAAGTAAAGGCACATTCTCTAAGCACTCATGAAACCAGGCGGTGTTCATGGCTGAAACGAACACAACCGTGAGAACCATAGATGGTTAAGGATTGATTGTGTGACTTATGTTGTCTAGGTATACAACAAAGCTCGACGGTTCAAAGATATCAAATCTACCTATTGACCGAGTATATCCGATATAAGTTCACTACGGAAAGTTCAAAGGGAAGCCTACTTATCCAGATGCAATCAATTCTTGTTTGTAAAACACACACACGTCCGTCAATTCCTTTAAGTTTATAGTCATTCCCCATTCATGTGGGGATTGTTGGGTTTGTTATTTAATAAATAATAACAAAAGAGGTGTGAATGAAAAATGGTGGGAAAAGAAATGGAGGGATGACCCGCGACCCGGTCCGGTCTAGCCCGTTTTTCTTTCCCGGATTAATTTAAATTCGTTTTAAATTTCCCGCAAAAATTTCCAACAACCATGACTGTTCTGAAAGGTTGCAAACCTCTTCAGAGGGTTACACCTGTTCCAACAGCCATGACTGTTCTGAAAGGTTGCAAACCTCTTCAGAGGGTCACACCTGTTCCAACAGTCATGACTATTATGAAAGGTTGCAAACCTCTTCAGAAACATCACCAAGTTGGATATAAATAGAGCTTCAAATCTCAGAATATTTACTTACAAAATTTTCTGAATCTTCTTCTTCTTCTTCTTCTTCTGCACAAAATATTCCAGTGTGTTTTACGATCATCGAGTGGTTCGCCGATCACCAGAGTTTTAGGTACCGATACACTGGTGAGTTAAATCGTTCTATCCTGGGAGGATATATTCCATAACCTCGGGTACTTGAGGGGAATAATTTCCTTAAGGACACACTGTGTATTCAGTGGGCTCGATTTGTTCCTATAACGTTTTTCCAGAATTTATTTTGAAGAAGTTTACTGTTTTCGGAATTTAATTTCTACTAACTTTCTGTTTCTGTTTTCAGAAAGATTATTATTTAATTTACAGCAATACAGATAAATAACAATCTTAAGGAAATTATTAAATTATATTCTGTATTCTGTCTGAATTTTATTATTCTGATTTGAAGATATAAAAACTTCATCAGGGTATTGATGTTCAGAAAATGATTTGAAGAACATAAAAACTTCATCGTTTTTCTGTAAAACAGTATATAAAAACTTCAGTTGTTTTTATTACGTACTGTTTATTAATTACAGTATTATTTACTGTTTTGGTTTTGCCATTATTTCCTGCTTTAAATAAGAACTCAGGCATGTATGGTGTTCTCTACCGTGTTATTAGGAGCAAGATTCAGGCAACACTCTCTAATACTATAATAGCAAAGTCATAAACCCTGACCACAAGCTGCTCACAGCAATCAAAAATTCAAGGAAGACCTCTCTTATCTCTCGATGTTCTAGATAAAGGAACCCTTTTTCACAACTATTTTCAGATATAAAACAAGACAACCCAAGACTTTCAGCATCTTTCAATAAAAATTGAATTTAAAAGAACAATTAACTGTAATTGTAATTATAGAGAGAAGTAAATATGCAATTACTTGTATACAAAAACTGAACAAATAAAATAAAAGATAGAAACAGAAGAAGAAAGACTAGTAGAAAAGAGAGAAAACATAGGTGAAGGAAAACAAAGAAAGAGCAGCTACGCCAAAAATCAGTTGCTGCCGGAAAGAGGAAGAACAAGGAAGTCTTACTGCCGGAAGAAGAAAAAGGAAGGAAAGAATGACTTGCTGCCGGAAAAGAGAGCCGGAACAAGAAAAAGAAAAAGAAAGAAGAGAAATCAGTACCTGAAAGTCGAAGAAAGCTGCGACTGTGTCTTACCAATTGAATCTCGTCTTAGAGAGAGCTGTCAAGTGAGTGTTACTGCAAGTAAAAGTTTCAGCTTTGGTTTGTATCCACTTAGAAGAACATTAAGAATTAAAAAGGAATTGTGCATCACTAAAACTTTGTCATTGCTCATCATCTATCAAAAATATAGAACCTTTTTTAGTATTAAAACGACTGTAATCTTTATATGGTACCTGCCAAGAGCTTTCCGGAAACGCGATAATCAACGGCGACAGTGGCGAGTCACGAGTGGCGATAGAACAGAGCAGAAAGTGAAGAATGAGGAGAAAGCGGCGCTGAAGAAGGGAGGAAATAATAGGGTTAGCCGGTTAGGGACTTAATTGAAGGAAAGGGTAGTATTATAGAATAAGGGTATATTTGTCTTTTTAGTATGTCTTATCGGTTTATCGATAAACCGATAACCGAAGAGGACAAAATCGAAATTGATAACTCGATAAGGAAAATTTCAAAATCGAAATCGAAATCGATAAATCGATAAACCGATAACAAATAATCGATTCGATTTGTCGATAAACCGATTCGAATGCACACCCCTAAGATTAAGTGCTTGCCTCCCGCGGCGGACCCAACTTTACCAAAGGGGCATCAATTGATATCTTTCTGTCAGAAAATTATACTTTATAGAGTGTCAATTATTTTTTAAGTGTATATACTATATTTTGAGTTCCTATTATGTCTCCGTCGTATATTTTCTTCTTTCTATTTTGATCTTCTTAGTAAAAATCCTGACTCCCCACTACTTGCTTCTAACTCCTTTGGTTTACGTAATTTTTAAAATTTTCACTTACGTGTGGGAAATGAGAAGGGGACATGATCAAGAACTGTACACATACTAATTTGCATTAAAAACTCCCATTGGTACCACTAGCTAGGATTCAAGCTCGGGTTTTGCTAGCAGTACTATTAGCTGCAGCTTTATTAATTGCTGAAAGAAGCCTCTCCAAATTTAGCTGGTAGTTTTTTGGCTATATATATATATTGGGAGATAACTGCATGAATTCATATCAGATATCATTTTCAATATCACTATATATTGTTAGCTGGGAGAATAGATAATTATCTCATCATATACACTTTACAGTAGAATTTAGCTGCCCAGTTTTTACTCTATGGAATCAACTGAAATCCATTATACTTGATTAGCACTCTTTTAAAGCTTTTAATAAAGCCTTCTTAGCTATGGAAGCCGCAACTGGTCTGTTGGAAAGTTCCTGCATAAGTTGTCGGATTCTCAAAAAAAAGATTTTGTTTACCGAGGATTCGAATCCCTCTCTTTCCGCTCTTTCACCTAATTCACTAATGTGAATGACCGAAATGTATCAAATATCAATGGAAAAAATGATTCCAACAGTTAGACCTTTCTTTGATATATATTCTCTATTCCTAATTGTTGTTTTTCGGAAAATAGTGGAAAGAGTGGACAAGGAATTAAAATATGCTGGTAAACGTAAACCACCTCGACTGGATCAGAGTAAACAAGAATGTCGAATCATGCCGCCCTTTGCCTAGTGAGAATGCTGACATGAGTAACGAAAAATCCTGTGAAAAATACGATCGCCTGCCAGTGGAAGGTTTTCTGCATTTACTCAATCTACGGGGATCCTAGTGATTTTACATTTGAGAAGCTAGTATCAACAGACACTGAAGAAGGGATGGTTCCTGTAGATGATGTTACGGTCAGCAAATCAGCCCCAAATCGTATTGATAGCGATTCAGATCACCTCCCCAAGTCTGCTTAACCTAATTGTGTGTGAGCAATCAATCGTGACAAGTCGGCCAATCCATAATGAAAGCACATGTAGATAGAATTTGTTTGTCGATCGGTGGACTCATCCTCAATGCCGTTTAGGCTCTCCGGTTAAGTCAGTTGTCCACCCCAGATGCACGCTTAGCCGCATTGTTCATCTTGAAAGGGAGTCGCGAGGTGCTGTCATGTCAAGCCCAAGGTTCCTTCTGTCCCTGTGTTGGAATAAGGTAAGGCGGTTCGCTTGAGTTGCTCAACCTCCCCTTAGCCCGATGCTCATGGGAATGTGTATGAGATACCATAAGGGCCCGATATCTCAATAGCACCTTTGTCTAAAGCTTCGAAGGAGACTTCATATCCGAAACGCAGGAACTCTTTTACCCCATTCAGAAAGTCTTTTCCACCGGACGACGCGTAGGAGGTGAGAAGGGCCCTTACTTCGTCCAACACATCGTATCACTATCAGCTCGACGATCTATATGGAAGGGAAATTTTGGAAGATATGACACTTTATCTTTAGTCAAATGCTTTTTGATGAAACTTTCTTATTTACTATCCCTTTTCACAGAAATTGAGTACTGCACATATGGCTATGGATACTGCAAACATGCTTTCTGTAAATGCTGCCGAAATGGGGCAACTGCAAAATGAAATACAAGAGCACCGTAGAGGCTTTCCGGCTCGCAACGACTCAAAGGGGGTTCTCTACAACTCGAGAACATAAAGTTGGAATCGCTAGTAATCGCGGATCAGCATGCCGCAGTGAATATGTACCTGGGCCCTGTACACACTATCTCCCAAACCATTATACTTTCAGAGAAGAGGAGTTCGGTCGCCATTAAAACCCTTCTCGAAAACCGAGCTTTTTGCCCAGCCGATTTGCCGTCTTTGAGCGGATTAGCTGCACACAGCTGCTCTTTTTTTTTTTATATAGATTAGATACTACGTATTTCATGGCAACTATTGACTTATGTATCCACATACCACATGCATTTAATTCATCTCATTTTGTGACTAGAGTAGTGATAGCTATTTCTCATGGTCACTATAGGTGTTGGTAGTATAACAACCCCTCTTAAATTATTAGGGTCTAAATTGAGAATTTGTACATATTCTATAAAATTTTTAAGACAAACACGGGATTTAGGCCAAAGTTACATGGTTTATCCGAACTCGTAACATACACACTAGCTTTGCCCCTACTTAAGTTAAGCAACTAAACAGGAAAATAATTACTTTTGAATTAAGAAACTCGACTAGTTAACTACATAGTGAGTTTTTAGTTAGTAACTAATCTAGATTTGTCATGTAAGTGCTAAGTTAACATGATCCTCTAGGGTTATAACTAGGGGTGTACATAGGTCGTGTTGGTTCAGATTTTTCAACTACCAAACCAAACCAATTGTCTGTGATGACCCGACAGGTCATCTAGAGCTTTAACCCTTAGTTCTGTGTTTCGAAACCTCAAATAGCTCCTTTTAGCCTTCCTCAATTTGTGTGCGCAATCTGTGTCTTTCTCCGGAAGGTTTTTATGTGAAAGATTGATTACAATGTGAAATCGTGCCTTAAAACTCATTCGAGGTGACTTTGGTCAATGTTTTGAGCAAACGGACCCGGATCCGTATTTTGACGGTCCCGGTGGGTCCGTATTGTGATTTGGGACTTGGGCATATGCCCGAAATCGAATTCGGAGGTCCCTAGCTTGATTTATCGCAATTTGTTGAAAATTAGAAGTTTAAAGGTTTGAAGAATATTTAAGTTTGACCAAAGTTTGACTTTGTTGCTACCGGGTCAAGATTTTATTTTCGAAACTTGGTATATGTTTATTACAGTATTTATGACTTGTCTGCAAAATTTGGTTCATAACGGAGTTGATTTGACGTGATTCGGACGTCCGGTTGTTAAAATGAAAGTTTTTGAGTTTTATTGAAAATTTCATTCGTTTTTGTGTATGATTCGTAGTTCTAAGTGTTATTTTAGTATTTTTATCACGCGAGCAAGTTCATATCATCTTTTTGGACTTGTATGCATGTTTGGTTAGGAGTCACGAGTGCTCGGGTGAGTATCAGATAGGCTATGGACCATTTCGAACTCAGAATTTTTGGTTTTGAACTTCTGTTGTCACGTGGTGCATTGTGCTCTGCGATTGCAAAGGGGAAACTGGACTAGGGGGAGGATTTTACTCTTTGCGAACGCAAAGGGCTGGACGCGAACGCGAAGTGTAGGGGGGTTGCCCTTCGCGAATGCGGACAACACCTCGCGAACACGTAGTGTTAAGGGCCTCGGAGGTGGAAACCAGTGTTACTCTACGCGAACGCGAAGGCCTAGGGGGGAGGAGCCTTTGCGAACGCGTGAGTAAACTCGCGAACGCGTAGGCCTTTAGGGTTGCTGTGCTTCGCGAACATAGCAGGCCCTTCGCGAACGCGAAGAAGGCCTGACGCCCAGACCTTAAATATTTCCAAACATGGGATTTCATCCATTTTTCACCATATTTTCATTAGAGCTCTGCTTAGAGGCGATTTGAAAGAGAAAATTCATCATCTTTTCATAGGTTATCATACTTTAACTCATTTATTCTATTTCTAACATCACCCGCTAATTTTTAGCCTTAATTTTTGCTCTTCCATAGTAGAAAACTAGGAATTTGGGAAGAATTGGATTTTTTTTACAAATTCGGGATTTAGACCTCAATTTGGGGTCAGATTTCGAAACTGATTAATGATTACATAAGCGGGCTATGGGATGAATGGGTAAATGGGTTTTGGTCCGAATTTCGCATTTTGATCAGCAGGTCCGGGGTTAATTTTTTTTTGACTTTTTTGGAAAAAGTGTAAAAATCCTAACTTTATGTGTTGTAATTGATTTTTCTAGCATTATTTGATGTTATCGAGTTGATTTTGATTATATACGATTGGTTTGGAGGCGGATTCTAGAGGAAAGGTCCCGATGGAGCTCTGAGTTGACTGCGGAGTGAGGTAAGTGTTGGGTTTAACCTTGATTTTAGGGAATTAGAAATCCATGAGCTATACACGACCTAGATCATCTTTGACATATTTTGGCTTATTTTCAGTCCTTAGACTAGAGAGAAACATGTTTTGGAAGCTGGGGTTCTTGCATACACACTTGGGTCTTGAAGATTTGAAGCTTTTGGTTGAGAATTTCTTACCCATTTATGTTAATTTCTTCATTTTCTTGCTTTTTATTGTATATCTAAGTGTTTAGTATTTATTCCAACACTTGAATCTTGTTTATGGAAATATTCATAATTAAAATGTGGATTAAATATCTTGTTGTGCTTATGTATTGAACGATTTTTATTTATTATGAAGTGAGTTATTGTTTCTTTAGTTATTCTTGTTCTTTTATGTTTCCAAAGGGATTAGCTAACCCTAGGACTCGCCCATTAACTTCGAATTAATTTTGGGAAAGATTATTTGGGGTTGGGAAGATTAATTAACAAGAACTTTAGGCTTTAACCCTCACTTTATAGATTCGACCTAGGGATAGGATTGAACTACTTGTAGCCATAATCGGGTGTGCTTAATCTCTTAATTGTTTTAGGGATAATTCAATTAGAATGTTAGTCTTTGGAAGAAACTAATATAGAATTATGACCCGAGGCTAATTAACATAAACTCGCTCATATTTGTAAATCGTGAAATACATTGGATCGTTACTTGATTGTAATTCCCCGTGTATCCATGCTTGTAGCCATTGATCATTTTACTTGCTTTCTAGGTTAGTTTACATTTTTGCATTTAGTTATAAATATTTTATCAAAAACTATTCTAAGTGTTTGGCATTGCATAACAAGTGACAATTCTCTTACACGCCTAATCGCCTACATATTATTCTCTATGGGATTTGACCCCGACTCATAGTTGGGTAAATTATATTGCATGCGACCGTGTTCATTTACTTTTTAGTAATGGATTTGGACGTCATTAAAATTGGCGCCGTTGCCGGAAAATAATTTGGCGTATTTAGGTTGTTTGAGAAGTAAGCGTAAGTGCTTTGGTCCAAACTTGTGAATATTTGTGTAATTAATTTTGCTTACCTTGGTTTATTTTTCTTGTTTGTTTCTTGTTTATTTTCATAGTTTTGAAAAATGGCATCATATAATGAAAATTGGTCGGATGGTAGTTGTTCATACTTTGATGACCCTTGTCCTTATTGTGGAGGACACACTCGTGGAATTTTTTTTTAAATTCTCCCGGGAACGGATTGTGCGCACAATCGCAAACCCATGAGTGGAGTATTTGTGATAAGTGTGGTCGTCAAAATGGGCATTGGGATAATTATGCTTATTTGTCCTTCCCTTACCCAAACCCCTACTATGATGATTCTACTTTTTGTGATGACAAGTATAAGGGCATGGAAGTGGAAAAAATTGAGCATGCTCAAAATGGAGAGTTCAAGCTCATATTTGGACAAAGAGCCTACTTGAAGGAGGAAACGAAGAGCAAAATGCCTTGGAAGAGCTTTTGGAAAATAGCCTCCAAAATGACTTGGTGCTTGAAAGGTTGAACTCACAAATGGAAGAAATGTTTGAAGCTTTAGAGGTCCAAAAAGACTCGGAAGTGAATGATAGCCAAGAACCTTCCTTAGATGTGGAAGTCAAAAATCCTTCCTTGGCACACGATCCAAATCAAGAAGAACTCTCAAATGCTCAAAATGAGAAGATGATGCTCATGTTGGAGGCCATTCTTGAAAATGAGGAGAAGCACAACTTTGCACTCGAGGACTTGAAGCAAGTCTTGACTCAAAATAATGAGAATATCCGCACTTTGGAAGATCGAATGAAACTATTGGTTGAGGCTCACTATTCCCACCAACTTGAGAGTGTAGAAAGAGGTCAAGAAGAGTCCGATTTCGAGGAAGAAAGTGAGCTTTATTTTGAGGAATCAAGAATTGAACATCCGCCAACCGACTCCATGCTTGTTAGTGATGCCGAAAAAGATATGGAATTAGAGTCAACCGGTGTAATTGAAAATATGGTTGACATTGACTCTAGTCCGGGGGACAAAGAGGATATCAAAATCCGGGAAGAATTGCAATGTGAAGGCTTGAGGTCGCATTCCAAGCATTTTTCGACTTTGGAATTGCATGGTGATATGGGAATTGAGCCGTGCGAGTCCATATGGAAGTGCAAAGACGAAAAACAAGAGCCATACATTTTCCAATTTGCATATTCAAGAAGGCAAAATGACATTCCTCACATGAAAGCCAAGAAATGCAAAATGAAGAAATTAAAGTTTGGCTTAATCATCAACTTACCACCCCCCCCCCT
>NW_017670907.1:78277-117768 GCF_001879085.1 Nicotiana attenuata | reverse complement strand
CTCGCCGCTTGTGGTCACAAGCTTGACTCCAAGTTAGGTGCCCAATTCATATCATCCAAGTGGCGAGAAAAGTCGTAAAGTTGATCCCCATCGTTCCACGACGTTAAATGTGGAGCTTGATGGGAGGCAACCCATCGTTTTCAAAATTTTTAGTCGTTTTTTATTTTTTTTAGAATAGTTTATTATGTTATTTTTTGACTAATCTGCAAAGTTTTAGATTTTTTGGAGTTGAATTAAGGGATTTGAGGTTTCGGAACAAGCGAAAGCAATGGCTGCCTAGAATTGGCCTGCTGAACTCTGGTGCAACCGCGAAAGGAAGCAGGCGCAAACCTCGCATGTGCCATTGTTTTATAGCAGAAGCGCTTCACTTCTAGCAGGTGCGTAAATCGGGAAAATTAATGAGTCCCATCCCTCATTTCATCAGGTAACTCTAATTCATCCCTAAAATTAAAAACATTACCTCTCATCTCTCATCTCTCACAAAAAACAATCGCTGCTTCAAACTGCTCACACTTGAGTTCTCACACCAGACAACACAGGTATATCTCATCTACTCCTATCTTCTACTTCTTTTTTATTCTTCTTCTTCCTCATTTATGAGTTCCCATGGCCATTTCCCCTGATTCCCCATTTCCCTCTGATTAGTGTTGATATTAGGGTGAGGAAATTGGTTGAGGGTAGACTTGTGTGTGCGTTGTTGATGAGTTAATAAAACAATTTCTAGGGAATTCTGAGTATCCTATTTGTTTCAAGAAGCATACCTTCTCGTTGCTTGTCATCTGTTCGACGAATTGTCCGATCAAAAGTTTGTCGCTAAGTACCATAAAATAAGGTTTAATAGAGTCGTAGGTTCATGTATTGCACTAATTTAGAAGTCTTGAGTATAAATTATGTGCTAAAATCATGTTTAAATTGAAGAAGAGTCGGAAGTTCTGGGTTCATGAAACCCCTGAAGAACACTGCAGAAGCACAAAAATGGCCGCACCCGCGGCCTCGCAGGCAATTTCTGGTCAACTGTGCATGTCCGCAGAAGCGATAGGAATCTCGCAGATGCGCAACCGCACCTGCGGTGCTTTTCCGCAAGTGCGGAATCTGGCAGTTTTGGCAAAACCAGTAGCTTTGAAACTGGAGCTTTCGGGGCCCGTTCGACTCGATTCTTTGGCCTAATTGCATTGTTTTGAATTGCTTAATATTCTACTACCTGACTAACATTGTTTTTTATTTTTTGAAGGTACTTTGAGCTAAAATGGACCCGAACATGAACGAAAATGCTCCCTTGATCATGAAATTGAGGAAGAGGCTGCTGAGGAACAATTTGATAATTCAGGCTTCATGTCTGCTGATTGTCAGCGCCGATATTATGACAATCTTCTCAGAAAGAAGATCGTGATTGAAAAAGGGATAATCGAGGATAAATTGGCCGAGCTGCTTCTAGAATTATATGGCCGTCTACACACCTCCGGCTGGTCGTGCCTCATGCCTACTCCGTGCAAAACCAATGAGGAGTGGGTACGTGAATTTTATGCTAATCTTAACTGTACAAACTTTGCCGACCTACAACTCACCATTAGAGTCAAAACAGTGAGGTTTGGGACTGAGCAAATCAATGACATTCTAGGTCTTCCTGACCATCCACTTGAGCCAGTGCAAGAAAAGGATCATTGCAACAATGGACAATGGCTTGTTTCTGAACTCTATCCCGCAAGCATGTGAGAAAAATAGGCCAATAAGAGAAGGGGTTTGAAGTCGATCGACTTTGCAGTTGAAGCTAAAAGATGGCTCTGCATCCTCTGCAATTGGGTATCACCCTGCGGAAATGTTTCAGATGTCTCATACACCAGAGCCTTGATCATTGCATGCCTTCTAGATGGCATTCCTGTGAATGTTGGTCACTGTATCCTGCAGGAGCTGAGAGAGTATCTGCTAGACGACAACTCAGGGTTGATGTTTCCTTCACTGATCACAGAGTTGTGTAGGCGGGCAGAGGTTGAGGTGTGTAGCACCGATCGTTGGTTACTCACCGACAAACCCTTTCATCCGTTGAGAGTAACGGGCGAGGGTAGTGCAGTAAAGATCAAGAAGAGGAAAGTCACCACTACTGTTGCTGGACCAGAGTCATCCTCACAGGCAGCTGTGCCTGAGGGACCATTTGGGATGCTAAACTCCCAGCTTGCATCCATTCGTGACTTAGTGTCACAGCTCCCTAGTGCGCCCTCATCCTCCCAGCCTATGCCCGCATATTTCACCAGGGAAGAAATGAAGACCTACCTGGATACCCAGAAAAAACAAGAAGAGCCTCATCAGAATATGGCAGCTACTATTGATAGACTCGAGGCAACCTATAGAAACTTGGCCAAGGCACATGCAGATCTTCAGTCAGACTTCCGAAAGGAGAAGGAGAATAAGAAGAAGGGCAAGTTTATGATCAAGATGTGGAGAGTCATCAAGGCCATCTTCAAATGGGGGCAACCGGGCAGGAAGATACCAGTTGGGGATAACGATGATAGCGAGGAGTATTCCTTCATGTCAAATGCTGTTGGTGATGATGTTGATGATACAGATGATGATGAGGCTGAGAGTCCTTCACGGCAGTGACTAGACTTCCTCCCGCAGTCTACTAGTCTGATGCAGACCTCAGGGAGACCCTCAAACTACTATTATTTCATTTTGATATTATGCAGTGAGGACACTGCAATGTTTTTAGTTGGGGGTGGCTTTAGGGAGTACACTTTGTTTATATATTGATGCTTGACTTGTGCCTTTGGCGGGCTTATTCTGTTGTATGGATATTGTGTGCCCTTGCCGGGCTTGTTTCACTATTACTTATCATGTGCTCTTGCCGAGGGTACCTTGTGATTGGTGATATGTTTGCAGATTAGTCACTTTTGTTATTCTATTCTATTTTTCTTTCTTTATTTATTTTTCTAGTAGTTTTTAGTTTATGTTATTTTTGTTCCTTTAGTATTAGTTGCTTTTGTAATTTTACTTTCTTTAGTTGTTTCAAGAACAAATCTAGTTCTGGTTCCGTGTTGCTTTTGTATTATTTTTTCTTATTTGGAAAATGAAGGGATATTCGATAGCATTAAAGGCTTTTTCGTTAGCGTAAGACCCGCATAGAAATATGCCACTGATGTGAGTAAAGCCAAAGCAACAGTGGTATTTATATCATTCGTGGGTACGGCTAACCCCCCATGAGGTAATTGTATGATTTTCCAAGGTAGAAGAGCTCCTGACCAATTAGAATGAAGAAAGAGAATTTTCTACTTAAATTGAATTGGAATTTATTGGAATTTTCAACAGATACAAATGGAAAGAAATTGATAAAATATCCCTAGAAACAGACTTCTGCTACTTAGACTTATTAATTAACCTTTCATAAAATTTTAACACTAGTAGAAATGCCTATGTTTTATTCTTCTGAAGGTGGGAAAAAAGATAAAACCAAATAAACGGATTATTCATCCAAATTTCAGTTTGAAACTCATGTAATTAACCTATTTTTCTTTTGGTCAAGCCACTATAGCTGTACGGAACCCACAAACCATTCCGACCGGGGGTCAGAATTTCTTCGAATATGTTCTTGAATTTATTCGATTTTTAGTTATTTTATTTTTATTCCTTTAGTGTTAATTTTATTTTCTTTAATAGTTTTTAGTTTATATTATTTTTATCTCTTTAGTAGTATTTCCTTGGATTTTCTTTATGCTACGGTTCTTTCCCGAGGAGTATTTTTATGTTGAACCGGGTGACTTTTGGTGCTAAATTAAAAAAATAAGTTGCATGGGGAAGAATAATTTTTGTGATAATTTTTTGGCTCATTTTATGAATCTTTATCCACTAGTTGGCATGATATTGCTCTACATGCTCTTATTCAGAAGTGAAATTGATCTGTCTTGATTAGTTCATGTGCCATGTGTGTTAGTTTTTGTTAAAAATAATTCATGTGTTTACTTCTGTCATCTAGAACTTGCTTCAATGCTAATGTTAATTATGTTGGGTTGGAGGGATGACCTTAGGCATTCTTTGTGATCTTTGAAAAAGCCTCTTAGCCTTTCAAGCCTACCATTGCATAAATATTATCACTAGTTTACCCCATTTGAGCCTTTAACCTTTTCTTTGGCCACCTCATTACAAACCTTTACCCTTTTGTGAAATAATTCCCTCTTTTGAACTCGTCCCTCCTTGAATATTGAGAATAAGGCTAAAAGCCTAAGTTGGGGGTGTTCGTGTCAGGTTCGAAATTGGTAAGGTTGTACATTGAGGGTAGAAACGTATACCTCAAAGTTGTTCATATGAAGTTACTCAAGCTCCAGAAGAAAATAGTTATATAAAAAAAGAGAAAAATATGTATATATAAATATGGAGTATTGAGAAAATTAGAGAGATACTTTAAGGTGGTTCTATATTGATAAGTAGATGCCAATAAGGGCTATGTGGTTTAAAAAGAAGCAAAGTGCAAAAAGAAAGACAAATGTGAGTAGTGTTCAAGGAGGGTGTAGTCACTTGTATCCCAAACGCTTATCCGACCCTTCCCTAAATCTACATTAGAAGCTTAAAAAGTCCTTATGGGATCTCCAACCGAATGTTCTTGAATAGGCGGCGAATTAAAATTAGGGCAAGCTTATGGCATGATATTTTGTAACACTTGAAATTCTTTGTTGAGAGTGAGTGTCTTTGTTCATTTGTCCCTTGTGTTGTTATTGTAAATATGGTGATTTTGGGACTTTCTTCCTTGAGAGGGCACATGAATTAGAATGGATTGGTGACATTGATGTATCCGAAAATGAGTAAATTGAGCATATGTAGTAGACTAATGCTTTTGAGTCACTTCTTGAGACTTTTTGTTGTCACTTGATTATTTTGAAATTCTTTTGCATTTCTTGAAGTTGTTTCTAAACGAGGGAGTTATTTGGTTAAGATTCACATGCTTGATCCTAATTATTAATACCAACCAAATCCATAAGTACGGTGTTTAATTGTAGAATGTGATTTGTAAATGATAGCAATACTACTTGTGCTTTAAATGGTAGAACCTCAATGAATTGTTGGTTTTGATTTGCTTGAGGACAAGCAAAAGCTTTAAGTTGGGGGTGTTGATGAGTGATGATTTTACCACTCATTCTAGTCTCTTTTCTCTAGTGTTTGTGTCCATTAATTATAAAATGAGGTGATTTATGGTGTGCATTGCTATATTTTCAGGTAAATGATGCCATGATGTGATTTGAATTCAACTGAAGCGGAATTGAGCAAAAAAGAGTAACAAATGTGCAAAATTCTTCAGTGATTTCACATCTGCGGAACACTGTTCGCATATGCGACTTTGCATCTGCGAAGACCGCATTTGTGGAAAGGAGTCACATGCACTGGGACCGCATCTGCGGTTAATGATCCGCATCTGCGGTGTCGCTTCTGCGACGACAAGTTCCGCATCTACGGAGAAAGGAAATCCCCTCAAGTTTTGCATCCGCGATTAGATGTCCGCTTTTGCGGAACCGCACCTGCGATGACTCTTCCGCAGGTGCGGCCACTGGGCTTCAGACCTGGGCAGACTTGGAAATTCATATCTCCTCAATTCCAAACCCACAAATACACGACCTAGCTCATCTTTGGCATATCTCTGGCTTGTTTTCAATCCTTAGACTAGAGAGAAACAAGTTTTGGAAGTGATGGGTATTTAGTATTTTATGTTTTGATGATCTAACAAAGTTGTCATGAAGAACCAGATAGAGCACCTGACAGATAGGACATACATTTCATATGAACCGATCGAAGCCTGAAAATCAGCAAAGGGAGGAACACAACAGGGACTTGATGATCTGGCCCTTTAAGGTTCTCCGACACAAGCAAGTCAGTGACTGTACGCAATCAAGATAAAGAGGAACACAACAGGGACCTGCGGCTTTAGGGTTCTCTGACAAAAAGTACAAGTCAAGTACACAGCTGGAACGTGACAGAAGAAAGTAACCATCTGGAAACTGGTACAGAAGAGGAACACAACTAGGACTTGGTCTGTTGGTGTGTCCTGACAGGAAGTACAAAGCCCATTATCCAGCTGGAACGCAACTGCCCAGAAGTGGCTGTGCAGATTGTACAACAGTCACTTCTCATTGGGAAGAAGTATACACCTTGAGTTGACATCACTATCTATTGTGACATCTTTTGTGATAAAACAACCTGGTGCAAGATATACTATTCTTCGTGCATTCAGTGATATTCTCTCAAGCATAACAAAGTTCATCTAGCATTGAAGTCACTGGTGTGTCAAGAATAAGAAGACAACTCCACTAAGGATCAGTTTCTAACCGAGTCTTATGTACATCCATAGTTGAGTTGTAATCTTGTTAATTGTTCTACATTGTAATTCCTAGTTTGCTTTCTTAGAAGCGTTGTCTTAGGAACAAACCAAATTTGTAAACTTTAGAGTTTATGTTGTGACTAGGAATAGTCATAAGTTAAATCCTCTGTAACTAGGAGAGTTATAGAGTGGCTTGTGGTGGTGCATCACAAGTTAGTTTGAAGTCTTTGCAAAAGGGTGTTTGCAAAGTGGCTTGTAATAGGTAGATTACAAGTTAGTTGAGTTTAAAGCCTACAGGTGTAGGTCGTGGTTTTTTGATCCCCTTGTGTGGGATTTTTCCACGTAGAAAATCTCTGGCCTTCTTTACATTCAGTCCTTACTGCATTCTACGTATCAGTCTCATAGAGGACCAGGTACTCTATAGTTTGGTGGACTCACATAAGTCAACAATTGGTATCAGAGCAGGTTTCTCCTATCAGGCTAACACCTAGGAGGAATCCTCAATGGCTGCTCCACCAAGCTTTGAAGAAGGACAATCAACCTATAGACCTCCCAGATTCAATGGTCAATACTACGGCTGGTGGAAGACCAGGATGCATGATTTCATTATGGCAGAAGATTCAGAGCTGTGGGACATTATATGTGATGGTCCACATGTTCCCATGAAGAAGATTGAAGAAACAGGGCAAATGGTGCCGAAAGGAAGAAGAGAGTACAACGACATTGACAGAAAAGTTGTAGAAAAGAACTACCGTGCCAAGAAAATCTTGATGTGTGGCATAGGACCTGATGAGTACAACAGAGTCTCAGCTTGTGAAACTGCCAGAGAAATATGGGAGGCATTGCAAACCGCTCATGAAGGAACCACTCAGGTCAAACAATCCAAGATTGACATGCTCACCACAGAATATGAACTCTTTAGGATGAAGGATGATGAATCTATACAAGATATGCACACTAGATTCACCTCCATCATAAATGAGCTTCATTCACTTGGAGATGTCATTCCCAGAAATAAGCTCGTAAGGAAAATTCTCAGCGTCCTACCTGGGTCTTGGGAAAGTAAGGTAAATGCCATCACGGAAGCTAAAGATCTACAGACTCTGACCATGGATGAGTTGATTGGTAATCTGAAAACTTACGAGATGAAAAGAAAGAAAGACAGTGAAAGAAGAGAGCCTAAGAAGGAAAAGAACCTGGTGCTTAAAGCTGAAAGGAGTGATTCAAGTGATGAAGATAGTGACATGGCCTATCTTACTAAGAGATTTCAAAAATTGGTTCGAAGAAATGGTGGCATACCAAAGTGGGGCAGTTCAAGTAAAACAAGGAACAACGATCTCTGTCACGGATGTGGAAAGTCAGGGCATTTCATCAAAGACTGCCCACTCGCGAAACAGGAGCAGTACAAGCAAAATCCTGACAAAGCAGGAAAAAGGAACCTGGTTCCAGAGAAAAGATTCAATAGAAAAAGTGCTGCTGACAATATCGTTAAGCAGGCTCTTGCTGCTTGGGGAGACTCCTCAAGTGAATCCGAAAGGGAATCAGATGCAGAAATTAGTTCCTTGATGGAAGTGGAAACTGAAGAAACGAAGTACGACTCACTGTTCGCGCTGATGGCTCAGTCAGATGATGATGATAAAGAAGATGAAGACGATGAGGTAAGCTTTCGGGATGTTCAGAGAAATCTGAAATCCTATTCTTCCAAGAAGCTAAGGTCTTTATCAAATGTCTTAATTGATGCCTATTATAGCCTTATAAATGATAAGGAGATCCTCACAATAGAACTAGGAGAGGTAGAGCAATCTAGAGATGATCTAGTGGTCTGTGTAGTAGACCGAGATGAGACCACAGCTAATCTTGAAATAGAAAAGGAGGCCTTGAATAAAAGAATAACTAGCATGGAAAATGAGAGAGACGACCTGATTGTAGTAGTTGTTGATCTAAAAGAAACAATAGAAGGCCTTAACAATGAGAAGCACACCTTAGAAAAAATGTTGCATCTACTGAAGAGGAAAGGGATGACCTGTTAGCAATATGCGCTGATCTAGAAGAAACCATTGAGGGACTCAGTGGAGAACATAGGAATGTAAGTCTTGGAAAAGGGAAGGAAGTAGCCAGTGAGGCTTACATCATGCTTGAAAAAGAGTTAGATATTGTAAAAACCAGTCTTTGCAGTGAACTCGAGAGGAATCAACAACTCCAAGCTGAGTTGGAAAAAGTAAGGAATGATCTTGAGAAATCCTTGAAGTGGACCTGGTCCTCAGATGTTGTTACTGCGATGTATCTCAACAATAGTGGGAACAAGCAGGGAATCGGGTTCCAAAGGGAGAAAACTCCCTACAACCCACACAACAAGTATGTCACTGTACCTGATAACTGGCTATGTACCCACTGCGGAAACAATGGGCATTTTAAAGAAAATTGTCAGGCCAGGGTTCAGTCTGCTCAGAAAAACAAAGCGTTCACTGATAGACTGACTACTAGCAAAGGACCAGGAACCACTTGCAAAAAGCGGATGCTGCCTGCGTGGACTAGGAAATCCCTCATTCATCCTTTTTTAGTAACAAGGGACCCAAACTAGTTTGGGTTCCTAAATCTAACCCTTGATGTGCATGTGCAGGGAGCAGTGAGAGGAAGCAGACTACGATGGACTATGGACAGTGAATTCCTAAAGCACGCAGCTGGAAACATCATGAAATGTCTCTCACTGAAAGCCCTGCGGGAAGGGAATGTATCCTTGAAAAAAGTAAAGGGTACATTCTCAGTGAATGAAAAGGCAGAGAGGTTCCCTTGCACTCGAGCAGGAAAAGACGGAACTAGAAAATGATGCATGGATAGTGCTCATCGCCTATGGAATCACCAAAATTCTGGGGAAAAGGAATGAACACTGCTCTCTCTTGAGAACAGGTGTCGAACCAGGTCCTTCCTAAATCAAAACTCGCCAGGCACCGTCAATTGGAAGAAAATGCCTTGCTACTGACAACAGGAAGGATCAGCTTGGGAAGCACAATGCAAATAAGACGAGTGAAGAAATCCTTCTGGGGAACAACCCACAAAACAAGGTCAAAAGGTCCCAACAAAGGAAGCACTAAATGGCAGGAGATGCTCATAGGGTATTCAACAAGACACTTTTCCTTGCCAAGAAAGAAACGATGATGATCAATATGATGAACCAATCCTGTCTCTGGGAAATATCTGAGGCTTCAAATAGGGAGGATGATAAAGTGAGCAAGATGAAGGAAACTGGCAAAAGACAACTCAACTTCCTCCACCACGTCTCACACAGAACCTGGTGCACCTGTCATGATTCATGCCTTATCTTCTGGGAAACAAGGAAGCAAAACGAAATGACCTCATCAACAACTGGAGAGAGATTGCAAACACATTGAAGGGTGAGATCATCCTCTGAGGTTCAATATGAAGAAAGGATTGGTCGGTGGAAAGCATTGCAAAACAAAAGACCAAACTCCAGATATCTGCATCAAAGCCTAGAGAAGAGAATATTTCGGATAAATCAAGGTGAAGATGGGGTCACAAGAACCTAATGAAGAACCTGATCTTCCATCTGCTGGCTGTGTAAGATACCATCAGGTAAAGGTAGCTAAAGTGTTTTCTGACCAAGCCTAACTCACATCAATACCTTTGTAGGTAAACACGCATCACGATCATAGAAGCTAAAGGTATGGCCATGAACTGCGAGAGGGAAGCTGCTAAAACTTTGTTCAAAAGACTGCTTTGGCATGAGATGTTTGTATCTCAGGTTAGTAATAATGTGCTTATTCTGCATGCCCTCATAAAACAAAAAAAAAAGTGTGTTTAACCAAATTATTTCAAATGCCACATCATCTGACTTTTCAGTGTCTGCGTGTAATAGGTAGATTACAAGTTAGTTGAGTTTAAAGCCTACAGGTGTAGGTCGTGTTTTTTTGATCCCCTTGTGTGGGATTTTTCCACGTAGAAAATCTCTGGCCTTCTTTACATTCATTCCTTTCTGCATTCTACGTATCAGTCTCATAGAGGTCCAGGTACTCTATAGTTTGGTGGACTCACATAAGGCAACAGGAAGCTAGGGTTCTTGAACACACACTTGGATCTTGAAGATTTGAAGGTTTTGGTTGAGAATTTCTTACTCATTTATGTTCATTTCTTCATTTCCTTGCTTTATACTGTATATCTAAGTGTGTAGTATTTATTCCAACACTTGAATCTTGTTTATGGGAATATTCATAATATAAGTGTGGATTAAATATCTTGTTGTGCTTATGTATTGAACGATTTTTATTTATTATGAAGTGATTTATTGTTTCTTTAATTATTCTTGTTCTTTAATGTTTCCAAAGGGATTAGCTAACCCTAGGACTCTGTCACGACCCAAATCGAAGGGCCGCGACGGGCACCCCGTGCCTTACTCAACTGAGTACCAACTTAACGTATCTTTCCTATCGTACTGTCATTGGTAACTGGGACAACATGGAAACAACTCGTAATGTATAACTATAAGTGGGAAAGCACTGTATCAATGAACCATCTTTCTTAAAACATGAATACATATGGGCTGTCAAGGCCTCTAACATACTGTACAAAATGAACCTCTGTCTACAAAGCCTCCAAGAGTACTTGACATCAATGGGACAGGGTACCGGCCTACCCATAAGTCTGTAGCAAAATTCTGACACGATGACTCATAGACTCGGCTGCACTCCGAATGAGGTGGAGTCTTACCGATCCTTCGCTGAATGCTAACCTCGTCTACTATGAGGGATCGTCAAACTGATTGTCTATACCTGCAGGCATGAATGCAGCATCCCCAACAAAAGGACGTCAGTACGAATAATGTACCGAGTATGTAAGGCACATAAATAAGTATATAAAAGACATAGATGAAACATGGAGTAAATGACTCAACCTGTAAGTCTGGATAACTCCGTAAATCATGAAATAGTTATAGTGTCATGCATATGCATATGAATGTCATGTAGTGCATAGGTACATGTGTTCATAACATCATCAAGCCTCTGAGGGCATCCCATCATATCATCTCGGCCACTGTGGGCAAAATCATCAACGTATACCAGCTGATTAGGTAGTGGTGTGCATATAACGCCGTTACCTTTTCTCATATTCCATATATATATATACGCGTATATAACGCCACTCTGGTCATGGGTCAATGTACATGTATAAATGAATGCAATGCATGAGAAGTACGTCAATAAAATTTCTCGGAATGTCATAAGACCATTATGCCTTTGAGTAATATCATGAAGTCAACTTTTTCAACTTACGTATTTTTCTGAGACCCATGAACGGAAGATGTACTAATAAGACACATGGTAATTCAAGAACATAGGCACCTTTAATACTTTTATTAATAGAGTCATTTATGGAAGTTGTGCATTTGCTCGTTTCTTATGTGTCGTAGAGATCATATCAAAAGGAAAGTAGGGATAGCCTTAACATACCTGGATCAATTCTCTTGACAGACTCGCCCATTAACTTCAATTAATTTTGGGAACGATTATTTGGGGTTGGAAAAGATTAATTAACAAGAACTTGAGGCTTTAACCCTCACTTTATAGATTCTACCTAGGGATAGGATTGAACTACTCGTAGCCATAATCGGGTGTGCTTAATCTCATAATTGTTTTAGGGATAATTCAATTAGGAAGTCTTGTTAGTCTTTGGAAGAAACTAATATAGAATTATGACCTGAGGCTAATTAACATAAACTCGCTCATATTTGTAAATTCGTGAAATACATTGGATCGTTACTTGAGTGTAATTCCCCGTGTATCCATGCTTGTAGCCATTGATCATTTTACTTGCTTTCTAGGTTAGTTTACATTTTTGCATTTAGTTATAAGTATTTTATCAAAAACTATTCTATGTGTTTGGCATTGCATAAAAAGTGATAATTCTCTTAGACGCCTAATTGCCTACATATTGTTCTCTGTGCGGTTCGACCCCGACTCATAGTTGGGTAAATGATATTGCATGCGATCGTGTCTATTTACTTTTTAGTAGTGGATTTGGACGTCATCATGCGTCAAAACATATATTTATTTATTATTGTTGATATCATTATGGTGGAATAAGGGAGAATTGTGTTGTACAGTGGAATCGGGTTGCGCTCCGCAACAGTCTATTCCTTATTGTGTTGTGTTGGTTTTCGATATTTTCATACGAGACTCTAAGGATTTGTATTTCTGGCAGTTACTAGTTTTCCTTCATAGATTGAATTACTTTCATGTGTTAACTATTTTAATTTATTTCTATATCTTTCTTTCCTGTCTTTATTTTATACTGTGTACCGATTATTGTAGGTGACTCCCTTAGCCTCGTCACTACTTCCTCAAGGTTAGGATCGGCACTTACAGAGTACATGGGGTTGGTTGTACTCATACTACACTCTGCACTTCTTGTGCAGATTTTGGTACTGGTCCCAGCTGTACGTGAGGTGCATCAGCTCGGATTATCACATTTGAGGACTCGAGGTAGATTTGCTGTCATCCGCAGACCTTGAAGTCCCCTTCCTCTTTCGTCATTTACTTTTCATTTTATTCGAAATAGATGTATTTATTTGAGACTGTATTTGTAGAACTTCTAGTAGCTCGTGCACTTGTGACTACAGATTTGGGGTTGTACTTAGATATTTTGGTTATTATACCTTTTCGCACATTATTCCAGTTTATTTTAGTTTAATTGGTTTTAATTACTTGAATTATTTGAAAAGGCATATGATTTATTCTAACGTTGGCTTGCCTAGAGAGTAAAATATTAGGCGCCATCACGGTCCTGAAGGTAGGAATTCCAGGTCGTGACAAGTTGGTATCAGTGCACTAGGCTACCTAGGTCTCACAAGCGACGAGCGGGATTAGTAGGGTCTGGAGGATCGGTACGGAGACATCTGTACTTATCTTCCAGAGGCTATGGAGTTTAGGAACAATTTCACTTATTTTCTTCTCTGTCATGAAATTTTATTCTATCATTGATGATTGAACTCTTCTATTATTGTTCTCTCGCAGATGGCGAGAATGTGTACTACATCTACAGCTAGATGGCAGCCGGAGCCCCAAGTGGAAACTCCTACTTGGGGCAGAGGTAGAGGCCGAGGCAGAGGAAGAGCTCAGCCTAAAGCTCGAGCAGCGGCACCAGTAGTGGAGCATCAGGTAGATTTTAATGAGGAGGTTCCAGCTCAGACTGTACCTGTTGGACCAGCTCAGGTCCTAGAGGGGTTCATCGCC
The DNA here is from genome assembly GCF_001879085.1 of Nicotiana attenuata. NCBI lineage: Eukaryota > Viridiplantae > Streptophyta > Magnoliopsida > Solanales > Solanaceae > Nicotiana > Nicotiana attenuata. The sequence goes on along the minus strand of NW_017670907.1, from coordinate 104,229 downwards.
ACTCCAGTGCTTCAAGATGCTCTAGTCCATTTGGTGGGCCTTATGGAGATGTGGCCCAGGCCAGTACATTTGCGGTGTCACGAGCTGTCTCTCAGGCTGGGGGAGGAGCACAAATTCCCCCTACTCACATTTCGGAGCAAATGACTCCCCGGTATCAGTTTGGACAAGTTTACTAAGCTCTTTCCAGTTCACCTTAGTGGTGCACCTTCTGAGGACCCATAGGATTATCTTGACTGCTGCCATGAGATACTGTGGAACATGGGTATAGTTGAGACCAATGGGGTCGATTTTTTTTTCAGATGACGGGTTTTTCCAAGAGGTGGTGGAGAGACTAGACCAGCTGGGTCTCATGCACTTACTTGGGATCTGTTTTCACAGCTATTTCTATAGAAGTTCCTTCCTGTCACCCCGAGGGAGGAGTATCGCAAGTAGTTTGACTGTCACTCAATACGAGACTCATTTTGTGGACCTAGCTCATCATGCCATTATCTTGCTTCCTACTGAGAGGGAGAGGATGAGGTGATTTATTGATGAACACACTTACACTATCAGGCTATAGATGGCCAAGGAGATCGGGGGTGATATTTCCTTTCAGACGGCTACAAATATTGCTAGGCAGATCGAGATGGTTCGTGCTCAGGAGAGGGGGCAGGTGTCAAATAAGAGGCCTCATCATCTGGAAGTTTTAGTGGTGCCTCATCTGGAGGCAGGGTTACTTTTGGTAGAGGCCATCCTCCCAGGCCATTTTAGTCAGCGCTTTAGGCATCTCATAGTGCTTCAGGGAGTCGTGGTCCTTATGTTCCTTATTCTGGGCAGCTAGCCTATAGTGCACCATCAGCACCTATCAGTGTGCCTCCGATTCCGAGTTATCACCGTGGTTATCCGGCCTGTTCGGGTCAGCCCAATTTCAACAGCCATAGCAGCAGGATGAGTGTTTTGAGTGTGGTGGTATTAGGCATATCAAGTGGTTATGTTTGAGATTGTTACGCGGCATGCCACAACAGAGTTCTTGTGCCATAATTCCGGCATCGGTTGCTCCACCGCCCGCTCAGCCATCTAGGGGTAGGGGTCAGGCAGCCAGAGGTGGAGATTAAGCCGTTAGAGGTGGAGGCCAGCCAGCTAGAGCATGTCCCAAAGACGTAGTTCAGAGTGGTGGGGCCCAGTCCCGATTTTATGCTTTCCCAGCTAGGACTGAGGCTGAGTCATCTGACACTGTTATCACAGATATTATTCCAGTTTTCCATAGAGAGACTAAGTTCTATTTGATCCGGGCTCTACTTATTCCTACGTGTCATCGTATTTTTCTTCATATCTTGTTATGCCTCGTGATTCTTTGAGTTCTCATATGTATGTGTCCATACCTGTGGGAGATTCTATTATTGTAGATTGTGTTAATCGTTCATGTGTGGTTACTATCTTGAGACTAGCGTAGATCTCCCACTTCTTGATATCGTATATTTTGACGTCATCTTGGGTATGGATTGGTTGTCACCTTATCATGCTATATTGGATTGTCATGCCAAGACGGTGACCTTATCCTTGCCGGGGTTTCCTCGATTAGAGTGGAGGGGAACTCTTGGCCATTCTACCAGAAGGGTTATCTCTTATGTGAAGGCTCGGCGTATGGTCGAGAAGGGTGCCTAGCTTATTTAGCTTATATTCACAATTCTAGTGCGGAGGTTCCTTCCGTGGATTCAGTGCCAGTTGTTCGTGAGTTTCCAGAGGTGTTTCCTGCAGATCTATCGGGGATGCCTCCCGATAGAGATATTGACTTCTACACCGGGCACTCAGCCTATTCCTATTTTGCCATACCGTATGGCCCCACCAGAGTTGAAAGAATTGAAGGAGTAGCTGCAAGACTTGCTTGATAAGGGCTTCATTAGACCTTGACTCGCCCTGGGATGCGCCTATGTTGTTCGTGAAGAAGAAAGATGGATCGATGAGGATGTACATAGATCATCGGCAGTTGAACAAAGTCACCATCAAGAACAAGTATTTGTTGCCTAGGATTGATGACTTATTTGACTAGTTTCAGGGTGCCAACGTGCTTTCGAAGATTGATTTGAGGTCTAGGTACCATCAATTGAATATTAGGGCATCCGATGTCCCTAAGACAACATTTCGAACTCGGTATGGGCATTATGAGTTTTAGTGATGTTATTTGGGTTGACAAATGCCCAAGTAGCATTTATGGATTTGATGAACCGGGTGTTCAAGCCCAAATTTGGATTCCTTTGTGATTTTATTTATTGATGATATCTTGATCTACTCCCGCAGTCGAGACGAGCATGAGCAAAATCTTCGGATTGTACTTCATACTCTGAGAGATAGACAGTTATATGCCAAGTTTTCAAAGTGGGAGTTTTGGTTAGACTCAGTCACCTTTTTGGGGCACGTTGTATCAGTAGAAGACATAAAGGTGGATCCTAAGAACATTGAGGCAGTTCAGAACTGGCCTAGATGTACTTCAGCTACAAAGATCCGAAGTTTCCTGGGTTTGGCGGGTTATTACCGCCAGTTCATGGAGGGGTTTCCATCTGCAGCAGCCCCATTAACCAGATTGACCTAGAAAGGTGCCCTATTCAGATGGTCGGACGAGTGTGAGTTGAGCTTTCAGAAGCTCAAGACTGCTTTGACTACGATGCCAGTGTTGGTGTTGCCCACAGGTTCAGGATCTTACACTGTGTATTGAGATGCATCTTGTATTGGGTTCGGTGCAGTATTAATGTAGGATGTAAGAGTGATCGCATATGCATCGCGGCAGTTGAAGGTTCATGAGAAGATTTACCATGTTCATGACTTAGAGTTGGCAGCCATTGTTCATGCATTGAAGATTTGGAGGCACTACCTTTACGGCGTGTCGTGCGAGGTATTCACGGATCATCGGAGCCTACAATATTTGTTCAAAAAAAGGATCTCAACTTGAGGCAGAGGAGGTAGTTGGAGCTGTTAAAAGACTATGATATCACCATTTTGTATCACCCCGGAAAGGCCAATGTGGTCGCTGATGCCTTGAGTACGAAGGCAGTGAGTATGGGCAGTCTTGCATACATTCTAGTGGGTGAGAGACCGCCTACATCAGATGTTCAGGCTTTGGCCAATCAGTTCGTGAGGCTAGATGTTTTAGAGCCTAGTTGTGTTTTAGCTTGTACAGTCGCTCGGTCTTCCTTGTATGAGCGTATCAGAGAACGTCAGTATGATGATCCTCATTTGCTTGTCCTTAGGGACACGTGCGACACGGTGGTACCAAGTAGGTTACTGTTGGAGATGATTGAGTTTTGAGAATGCAGGTTCTTATTTGTGTGCCCAATGTGGATGTGCTTCTTGAGTTGATTTTTGAGGAGGCCCACAGTTTTCGGTATTCTATTCACCTGGGTGCCACCAAGATATATCAGGACTTGCGGCAGCATTATTGGTGGATAAGGATGAAGAAGGATATAGTTTCATATGTAGCTCGTTGTCTAAATTGTCAGCAAGTAAAGTACGAGCATCACAGACTTGGTGGTTTGCTTCAGAAGTTAGAGATTCCTGAGTGGAACTGGGAGCGTATCACCATGGATTTTGTTGTTGGACTCCCATGGACTCAGAGGAAGTTCGACGCGGTATGGGTCATTGTGGACAAGTTGACCAAGTCAGCACATTTCATTCCAGTGCAGTTACCTATTCTTCAGAGCGGTTGGCTGAGATCTACATCTGCGAGATCGTCCGTCTTCACGGTGTGCCTGTGTCTATCATTTTTTATCAAGGTACGTAGTTCACCTCGCACTTCTATAGGGCAATACCACGTGATTTGGGCATGCAGGTTCAGTTGAGCACATCATTTCATCCCCAGAAGGACAGACAGTCCGAGCGCACTATTCTAATATTGGAGGCGTTACACCCCATGTTTTCGTACGTAAAAGTACGCCATAAGTAAATTGATGAAAGCTCGGAAATGAGATGTTACATCTCGCATTTTCGTGCGTTGAAGTTTCGTCGTAAGTTAATCGACATAAGTTCGGGAATGAGATTATTTTGAGATTATAAGCATTATGCTATTTCAAACAAGTGATGAGAAAATTCATAAAGGAGAGATGGTAAGCAAATCGAAGAAAATGAATTTCGCCGAAGTTTGACATTTTGGAATAAAAATACGGCCCGAGCTAAAATACCCGGTATTTATGGCCTAGTACCATACAAGGTACCACATGACCATGATAGTAAGGTGTATAAGGTATGTAAAAATGAGTAGTGTTTTAAGTAAGTTGAGGTAATTCTTAATTATGTGAGTAATTGATTAATTATTGGTTAATGGGAGATTACCCAGTTAAATAAGGAATTACTGGGTGATTAATTAAAGAATTGGGTAAGATTAAACCCTCCCCCACGTGGCAGCAAGTCACCCCAAGAATTGTGACACTTAAGTCACTATATTATGTGGCAAGATTAGAAATGTGAGATTTCGCATTCTTAACAAGGTGAGTCACCTATCCATTTAATATGAAAGTCTTGAAAACGTGAGATCTATCCATTTAATATGTAAGACTTGAAAACATGAGGTCACGTCCATTCTGAAGAACGTGATTAGCTCAAATTTTGCTATAGTAACGTGAGGCTTCTATCACAAATTAAAGATGGTCATATTCAGCAAGGTAACGGTCTTAAGCACAATTTCCTACGAAATTATACTGCATAATAGCAACGAAATTTTGCAATTCTAAGGGAGTACGGTGCAATCCTTCTCAAAAATATCATAGGGATTGTCCCCTATTTCGATCTTGCCATTACATGTTTTGTCGCAGTCAACGTATGTTGGAGGGATTGTCAAGAGAATCAGTTCAGGTATGTTAAGGCTATCCCTTCTTTCTTTTTGGCATGATCTATACGACACAAATGAAACGAGCAAATGCACGACTTCCATAAATGACTCTAATCATAGAAGTCTTAGAGGTGCCTATGTTCTTGAATTCCCATATGTCTTATTATTCTATCGTCTGTTCATGGGTCTCAGAAAATACGTAAGTTGATTTCATGATATTACTCAAAGGCATAATGGACTTATGACATTCCAAGAGATGTTATTGACATACTTCTCATGCATCGCATTCATTTATACATGTACATTGACCCATGACTAGATGGAGTTATATACGTGTATATATGTATATTATATGTTTATGGGATATGGGAAAAGGTTACGGCGTCATATACGCACCGCCTCCTGATCAGTTGGTACACGTTGATGATTTTGCCCACAGTGGCCCAAATGATATGATGGGATTCCTCAGAAGCTTGATGATGTTATGAACACATGTACCTATGCACGACATGACATTTATATGCATATGCATGACACTATAAGTATTTCATGATTTACAGAGTTATCCAAACTTACATGTCGAGTCTCTTACTCCATGTTTCTCTCATGTCTATTATTTACTGATTATCATTCCTTACATACTCGGTACATTATTTGTACTAACATCCCTTTTTCCTGGGGACGCTGTGTTTCATGCCCGCAGGTCCCGAGAGACAGGTCGAGAGTCCTCCAAGTAGGCTATCAGCTCAGCGGAAGGTGTTGGTGCGCTCCGTTTGCTCCGGAGTTGCTTATTTGGTCAGTTTTACTTGTACATGTATTAATTAGTGTGGCGGGTCCTGTCCCAACCTTTATAGTATTGATCTACCCTTAGAGGCTTGTAGACAAATGTCATGTATATGAAAGTTTGTATGGCCTTGTCGGCCTATGTTTAGTGTACGAGTGATTATTTTGGTCTTATAGGCCAGTATGCCATATGTATAAGTTTGTATTTCCTCATGCTGTACTCTGGTTTATTTACCTATGATAGAATGATATGAAAGATACGTTACATTGGTACGCGGTTGAGTAAGATACCGGGTGCCCGTCGCGGCCCATCGGTTTGGGTCGTGACAAAAGTGGTATCAGAGCAATTCTATCCTATGGAGTCTACAAGCCGTGTCTAGTAGAGTCTTGTTTATGGGTGTGTCGTGCACCACACTTATAATCAGGAGGCTACAGGGCATTTAGGACTGTCACTCTTTTTCCGTACTCTAGATCATGTGGTAGAGCTCAGTTGTAAGAACTCAATTTCCTAAACTCTATTTCATTCGTAATAAGACGATACCTACGTCCAAAAGACAGCTGGTAAGAGATTGAATGTGGTTGTGGAAGAGTCGAGTTAGAGGAACTCGATTTTGCATCATGCTTATGATGAATAAATGTGAGGTCTTCAGCAGAACATGTGTGTACTAAGACGTGTAAGCTTCTTGATAAGGAGCCTTAATGAAAGAACATATATCCACTCGTATGGTAAAAAGGAATAAGAGAATCGGAAGATAGACACAAGTTTCAGCAAGTAAAAGAAGCAAGGTGAAGAAGGGTACGAGGTACCTAGTTAATAAAGATTAATAGTATTTACAATTCAAGCAGAGAAATATAAGCGATCCGAGTTACTTTCAACAGTAATGGAGATATATACAATTAGCTACACCCATCTCAATTATGCCCTATGGGAGCTAACAAATATGGCTTAAGAGAAGGAAGGGATATCAGGATCCGGTTGGGGTTAGAGTAACCCAAAATGATGGATGGATTGTTAGTGTTAGTTGACATTTTCGAAGGATAGTGCAAACGTGGTAATGAATCTCCTTGTGAGACATCTAGATGGTGCACTCTAAAATAGTACAGCTAGATATGCATACTACAAAGATAGGCACTAGAAGCCTGGAAGGGATAAATATTATCTTAGCATGGCTCCCGTCCCTAGTAGAGAGATAATGTTAGGCAACCCGAAGAGCCAATGGATGGAGCAAAGGGGAACTAAAAGCAAAAGAATATCTTATTGAAGTTTTCAGAATAAAGTGATAGACAGAAATATTAGCAGGAAATAAGAAGAGAGTTAATGAATCATTATGAGTAAGATGTGATACATGGATGACAACGGTAGATCAAAAAAACCCCAGAGTAATAGAAATCAGTATGGGTTGGTGAACAAGTAAACTAAACATTAATTGACTGAGTGGTTTGATAATAGTCGGTGTCGTGAGAATTTCAGATTTCGTTCCGGCGATAATAGAATGGACAACAGAAAAAGATTCATGAGAAATTCAGAGAATGGTCATTCAGGAAGACGCTTCCCTAAAAGCAGCAATGTGAGCAAAGTTAAGCTTAAGGGACTATATGTACCAGTTATACTAAGTGTCTCCCTCGCAAGTAAGGAATTTTGTTATCGTTGGTACAGAAGGATTGCCGCAAGGCGAGTAAGGCTCATCGATGATGTGAAAAGACGCCAAAGATCAAGAGGTAAAACATCTATAGGTAGATCCTCGTGGCTCCAACTCTTAGTACTCCCCTAAAGGGAGGGAATATGGATTGATGTGGCATTAAGTCAGAATTAAGTGGTTCTAGTGACTATGGAATGGTAAAGGAAGAATGCGATAAAAATGAAAAAGGAATGAGATTGCACTTATCCAAATCATAAAGATATGCTCTGATTCCAGAACATTATACAAACACGACGTCAAGGAAAGGAAGTAAGGGTCCTTGCATGAGATGTTATTGATTGATAAGGAGCCAGTGCGAGACGTAAGTTAAGACAAAGGAAATAACCCAAGAGAGATTACGTAAAATATTGATATGAGAATGGGTCAATGAGTAGTTAGTAATTGATTCAGGAAGAGCCTAGTTATGGCTAAACAGGAGGTTACAAATGAGTCAGCAGATCGTGCAAGATAAACATAGTAAACCCAATATAGTGAATTCATCCTCGCAGTAATGTCATTATAATACTTGAGATATATTCAGATAGGAGTCAGGGTAGTTAAAGGTAATGTATGAATGTTACAGGAATAAAAGAGAGTGCCACTGGGAAGACAGTCAAAATATCAGTTCAGAAACAACCGTACAAGCACAAGGGAATGGATGCAAGTAACTACGGATAATTATAGGTAAGGAAGGACATTAAAAGGTCCGTAATAAGCTCACAGCTTTACAAGAGTCAGAGGGTCCTCCCTAAGTACTATCAATAGTTTCTCCTCCAAAAATGACTTCTCCGGTCGGGGAAAGACTAACTGGGGAAGTAAGGAAGAAGGCTTCAACCTAAGCTTAGTAACCCATAATTGAATGGTCTTATAATAATAGTCTCACAGCAACATTGCATGCACTCTATAAGAAAGTGGCACCTACTGTGGCTAATGAACGGGGAGTAAAATCAGAAGTGATATTCAAGATCATATGAGTTGTATGGAATCCCAATATGTGTGGGCACTAAGGTAAGCTAAGTATGCACACAACAGGGGGTAGGAAGACCAGGAAAAGTAATTGCTTACATTTAAGGAAAGCTGAGAAGGAACGAAAAGAATTATTCAATCAATGATCCAGAGTTAGTTACGTTATGAACGCACTTAAGATTCCGGAGTTTATCCATGCAGCACATATGTTGACAATCATACAACCGTAAAAGACTCCGGTATAAGTTAAAAGAAAGAATTGAGTCCAGCTCATAGACAAAGGATTGAATCATTAGAAGATTGTATCATGGATATTCCATAGCATCCATGAAAGGCTAAGGCAATAACTAATGCCATGAGCCGCAAATCGGAAGATAGCTTAAGCCTACATAAAGGCTGATCAAAAGGAAGAGGAAACTAAACAGTTACATCAATTAAGTAAATCAGGAGTCTGATTATTGGACCCAGAAAATTATAGAAATCGTGATTGAGAACATTGCAGGATCACTCTTAATATCAGAGGTACAAGAGAGATAGTACAACAACCATATTCTACAACGGCTTTACGTTAAAGCTAGTTAAAAGAGTACCAGCCTCATAAAAAGTCAGTATGAAGCTCCCACCGGATTGTGTATGCACCAGAGGTGCAAGTACTATAATAGAGCTTTAAGTTATGGAGGTGAATTATACCTATGTGGAAGGGAGGTTATTAAAGGAGTAGAAGAGGTGAAGCAATATTTTAAGGTAAGAAAGGTAAAGGTGAACAATGTACGAGATACTCAGGTGCAGAAAATTGTGAATAATCCATACTTCAGATAGAAGGCTAGAAGCACTGAGATTCAGTATCCAGGAGTGATAGCGGCGTCGTCGGTGGCACATCTTCTAGCCTATGGTTTCTAGGTACCGAGAGATCTAGCCAAGAGAGTAAAGGAGAGTTAGAGACGATGTGATGTCTCACTTGATGTTCCAAATTAATATAAGGAAATATATGGTGCAAGCAAGTTCAAGGGATATGTATAGGTCGCAAATTAAAGTATAGTAAAGCGACAAGGTTTTATGACAGGAGTAAGGATAAGAAAGGACGAGTGGCAAGTCGACGAGAAATGGATAAGTCCTCAGGATTAAGCCCATGAAAAACAAGAGAGCTAATGGTTTCTCTTAGTTATAGAAAGTTCAGTATAACCTGAATAAACTCAAAGGAGTCTAAGACTAATAGCATTTAGAATAAATGAAATGTTGCCTTGGTAATAAATAAAGGATGATGTTTGGGCCTTCGATTGAGTAACGATTTGGAGGGAAAAAAAGGGGATATCATGAGTTGTACGAGATTAGAATAACCCCCATAGGATGAATCATGTTGGGATGCTATGAAATACGGTTATGGAAGCATGGTATCGCCCCCAGGTGGATCAGTCTAATCATTTCAGATGTTCTCCGATGAGACGTGAGCCCTAGTGGCAGTGTTATATAAAAGGTCAAGTTATCAGTATTAAGGTGAATCAACAATGGATGGATAAAATTTACAAAGTATGAGATGAGATTAGACCATCTTTCTTAAGATCAACAGTAATGAAGAAGCATTAAAGGACTTAGATTTATGCATATAGGATACGCAACGAGAGTAACCTGGAGTTGGTAGCAGACCTCAGTAACAATAAATCAAAGTAAGAGTTATGGCAGTAAAGTCATACGGATGGATAAACGGATCTATGAAATAAGGTATAACAATATTCGTAAGTTCAACAAGGTACTCGAGAGAAGAACTTCAATATACCCATAGATGCCCAGAGGGATGTCTTATCAAGCGCTGTATATGTTTACAAAGTAAGGCCTAGAGACTGACTAAAAGCCGGAGAAAAAAGGAGAGAAGAGTCGCATAGGTGCACTTACAAGACCAGAGTCGTACAGGCTGTATGACAGAAGGTAGCAACAGTTACGACCACAAGTCATGGTGTGAGAAAGAGGCATAAAGGGGCAAATGCCCTGGCCTTTGGATTCATTCACAGAACAATGCCTAGATGGAAAGGAGAGTATTAAAGTATTTGCAAAAGCTATAGGTTATGATAATGATAAGTGCATCAGTCAACATTCGAGGACGAATGTTCCAAAGGGGGGAATGATGTTACATCCCGTGTTTTCGTACGTGAAAGAACGCCATAAGTAAATTTATGAAAGCACGGAAATGAGATGTTATATCCCGCATTTTCGTACGTTGAAGTTTTGTCGTAAATTAATCGACATAAGTTCGGGAATGAGATTATTTTGAGATAATAAGCATTATACTATTTCAAACAAGTGATGAGTAAATTCGTGAAGGTGAGAGGGTAAGCAAATCGAATAAAAAGAATTTCGTCGAAGTTTGACATTTTGGGATAAAAATACGGCCCGAGCTAAAATACCCGGTATTTATGATCTAGTACCATACAAGGTACCACATGACCATGATAGTAAGGTGTATAAAGTATATAAATGTGAGTAGTATTTTAAGTAAGTTGAGATAATTTTTAATTATGTGAGTAATTGATTAATTATTGGGTAATGGGAGATTACCCAGTTAATTAAAGAATTATTGGGTGATAAATTAAGGAATTGGGTAAGATTAAACCCTCCCCACGTGGCAGCAAGTCACCCCAAGAATTGTGACTCTTAAGTCACTATATTATGTGGCAAGATTAGAAATGTGAGATTTGGCATTCTTAAGAAGGTGAGTCACCTATCCATTTAATATGAAATTCTTGAAAACGTGAGATCTATCCATTTAATATGTAAGACATGAAAACATGAGGGTCACATCCATTCTTAAGAACGTGATTAGCTCAAATTTTGCTATAGTAACATGAGGCTTCTATCACAAATTAAAGATGGTCATATTCAGCAAGGCAACGGTCTTAAGCACAATTTCCTACGAAATTATACTGCGTAATAGCAATGGAATTTTGCGATTCCAAGGGAGTACAGTGCAATCCTTCTCAAGAATATCATAGGGATTGTCCCATATTTCGATCTCGCCATTACATGTTTTGTCGCAATCAACGTGTGTTGGAGGGATTGTCAGGAGAATCGCTACAGGTATGCTAAGGCTATCCCTTCTTTCTTTTTTGCATGATCTATACGAATGCAAACGAAACGAGCAAATGCACAACTTCCATAAATGACTCTATTCATAGAAGTATTAGAGGTGCCTATGTTCTTGAATTCCTATATGTCTTATTATTCTATCGTCTGTTCATGGGTCTCAGAAAATACGTAAGTTGATTTCATGATATTACTCAAAGGCATAATGGACTTATGACATTCCGAGAGACGTTATTGACATACTTCTCATACATTGCATTCATTTATACATGTTCATTGACCCATGACCAAATGGTATTATATACGCATATATATATGTATATTATATGTATATGGGATATGGGAAAAGGTTACGGCGTTATATACGCACCACCACCTGATCAATTGGTACACGTTGATGATTTTGCCCACAGTGGCCGAAATGATATGATGGGATGCCCTCAGAGGTTTGATGATGTTATGAACATATGTACCTATGCACGACATGACATTCATATGCATATGCATGACACTATAAGTATTTCATGATTTACAGAGTTATCCAAACTTACATGTCGAGTCTCTTACTCCATGTTTCTCTCATGTCTATTATTTACTGATTATCATTCCTTATATACTCGGTACATTATTTGTGCTGATGTCCCTTTTGCCTGGGGACGTTGTGTTTCATGCCCGCAGGTCCCGATCGACAGGTCGAGTGTTCTCCAAGTAGGCTATCAGCTCAGCGGAAGGTGTTGGTGCGCTCCGTTTGCTACGGAGTTTCTTATTTGGTTAGTATGATCTGGACATGTATTAATTAGTATGGTGGGGCCTGTCCCAACCTTTATGGTATTGATCTACTCTTAGAGGCTTGTAGACATAAGTCATGTATATGAAAGTTTGTATGGCCTTGTCGGCCTATGTTTAGTGTACGAGTGATCATTTTGGTCATATAGGCCAGTATGTCATATGTATAAGTTTGTATTTCCTCATGATATACTCCGATTCATTTACCTATAATAGAACGATATGAAAGATACGTTACGTTGGTACTCGGTTGAGTAAGATACCGGGTGCCCGTTGCGGCCCATCGATTTGGGTTGTGACAGGAGGACATGCTTCGCGCTTGTGTTATGGGTTTTGGGGGTTGTTGGGATCAGTTCTTGCCGCTTGCTGAGTTTGCCTACAACAACAGCTACTAGTGGAGCATTCAGATGGCCCCCTATGAGGAATTATATAGGAGGCGGTGCCGTTCGCCAGTTGGATGGTTCGAGCCGAGGGAGGCTCGATTGTTGGGTACAGATTTGGTACAGGATGTCTTGGATAAGGTCAAGATTATTCAGGATCGACTTTGCACAGCTCAGTTTAGGCAGAAGAGTTATGTGGACCGTAGAGTTCGTGTTTGCATTCATGGTTAGAGAGAGGGTATTGCTCCGGGTTTCACACATGAAGGGTGTGATGAGGTTCAGGAAGAATGTCAAGTTGAGCCCTAGGTATATCGGACCTTTTGAGATTCTTCAGAAAGTGGGTGAGGTGGACTACAAGCTCGCATTGCCACCTAGTTTATCAGCAGTCCATCTGGTGTTCCATGTGTCCATGCTCCAGAAGTATCACTCTGATCTTTCCCATGTGTTAGATTTCAGCTCAGTCCAGTTGGGCAATGATTTAACTTATGAGGAAGAGTCGGTGTCTATTCTAGCCCGGTAGGTCCGACAATTAAGGTCAAAGAGTTATCCTTCAGTTCGAGTGCAGTGGAGAGGTCAGCCGATCGAGGCAACCCCTAAGGAGTCCTGCAGAGTAGATATCCGCACCTTTTCACCAGTTCAGGTACTTTTCTATGTCTGTTCGAGGACTGACGTTTATTTTAGATGTTGAGAATGTGATGACCCGATAGGTCTCTAGAGCTTTAACCCTTAATTTTGTGTTTCGAAGCCTCAAATAGCTCCTTTTAACCTTTCTCGATTGCGTGCACAATCTGTGTCTTTTTTGATAAGGTATTTATGTGAAAAATGTATTAAAATTTTGACGGTCCTGGTCGGTCCATTTCGTGATTTGTGACTTGGGCGTATGCTCGGAATCGAATTCGGAGGTCCCTAGCTTGATTTATCACGTCAAATTTCAAGTTTGACTTTGTTGCTACCGGGTCCGGATTTTGGTTTTGGAACTTGGTATACGTTCATTACGGTATTTATGACTTAATTCGGACGTCCGGTTGTTAAAATGAAAGTTCTTGAGTTTTATCGAAAATTTCATTTGTTTTGGTGCCCAATTCATAGTCCTAGGTGTTATTTTGGTGTTTTTATTGCGCGAGTGAGTTCGTATTATGTTTTTGGACTTGTGTGCATGATTGGTTTGGAGCCCCGTGGGCTCGGGTGAGTTTCGTATAGGTTACGGACCATTTCAGACTTAGAATTTCTGGTTTTTGAACTTCAGTTGTCACCTAGTGCATTGTGCTTCACGACCGCGAAGCCACTCTCGCAATTGCGAAGGGGAAACTGGGTTGGGGTGGATTTTACTCTTTGCGAACACGAAGTGTAGGGGGTTGCCCTTCGCGAACACGGACAGCACCTCGCGAATGCGTAGTGTTCAGGACCTAGGAGGGGGAACTAGTGTTACTCTATACGAACGCGAGCATTGGATCGCAAATGTGAAGACCTGGGGGGAGTAGACTTTGCGAACGCATGAGTAAACTCGCAAACACGTAGGCCTTTTGGGTTGCTGTGCTTCGCGAACGCGGCAGGCCCTTCGCGAACGTGAAGAAGGCCTGACGCCCTAACCTTAAATATTTCCAAACGCGAGATTTCATCCATTTTCACCATATTTTATTAGAGCTCGGCCAAGAGGAGATTTGGAAGAGAAAATTCATCATCATTTCATAGGTTAACATACTTTAACTCATTTTCTTCCATTTCTAACGTCACCTATTATTGTTTAGCCTTAATCCTAGTTCTTCCATAGTAGAAAACTAGGGATATGGGTAGAATTGGAGATTTTTGCAAATTCGGGATTTAGACCTCAATTTGGGGTCGGATTTTAAAACTAAGTACAAAATCGGACTCGGAGGTAAATAGGTTTTGGTTCGAATCTCGGGTTTTGACCAAGAGGCCCCGGGGTTGACTTTTATTTTTCTGACTTCGTGAGAAAAGTGTAAAAATCCTAACTTTATGTATTGTAATTGATTTTCCAGCATTATTTGATGTTATCGAGTCAATTTTGGTTAGATATGATTGATTTGGAGGCAGATTCTAGAGGAAAGGCCCCGGTAGAACTCTGAGTTGACTACGGAGTGAGGTAAATGTTGGGTTTAACCTTGATTTGAGGGAATTATGAACCCTAGAGCTATGCGCTATGTGAAATTCATGTGTTGCAGCGTATATGCGAGGTGACGAGTCTATATACGCCGCCAAAATACTTGTTTCCCCGTCTTTCCGCATTTCATTAATTATTTCCTTTCATGCCTTAGCTGTTACGTGCTTTAAATGATTCCTATTCTATTATTAGCTACTTGTCACTTATTATTCTCATGTTAAAAATGTTAGATTCTCCCATGCTTTCATGATTTATTGCTACTTGCCTTAAATGAATTACTTGTATCCTTAGTTGTCATTTATTTGAATTGTCTTGCTGGTTAGTATTCATCATAGTGGATTCTTAATTTGAGACAAGATTTCCTTTCTATTTCTGCTTCATATCAATTAATCATAGAAGACTCTTGTGATTTAAGTATTTAAATTAAATGCACTTATTGATTTATTCATACTGTACGGTGGGATCGGGTTCTGCGTCGCAACATGTGAAATAAGGGTGGATTGATACGGTAAAATAAGGTTGAATTATGATATTGGTTTTGATTATATGGTGGGATCGGGTTGCGCGCCGCAACATATATTCGTTTATTATTGTTGATAATAAGGGAGAATTCTGTTGTATGGTGGGATCGGGTTGCGCGCCGCGATAATCTATGTATTTTCTATTCCTTATTATGTTGTTTTGGTTTTCGGTATTTTTATATGAGACTCTAAGGATTGGTATTTCTAGCAGTTACTGGTTTTCCTTTGAAGATTGAATTACTTTCATGTGTTAACTATTTTAATTTGTTTCCGTATCTTTCTTTCCTGTCTTTATTTTACACTGCGTACATTTTATTGTAAGTGACTTCCTTAGCCTCGTCACTACTTCCTCGAGGTTAGGCTCGTCACTTACAGAGTACATGAGGTCGGTTGTACTTATACTACACTCTGCACTTCTTGTGCAAATTTTAGTACTGGTCTTAGCTATACGTGAGGTGCATCAGCTCGGATTATCACATTTGGAGACTCAAGGTAGATCTGCTGGCGTCTGCAGACCTTGAAGTCCCCTTCCTCTTTCCTCGTTTACTGTGCATTTCATTCGAAACAGTTGTATTTATTTCAGACTCTATTTGTAGAACTTCTAGTAGCTCGTGCACTTGTGACCCAGATCCAAGGTTGTACTTAGATATTTTAGTTATTATACCTTGTCGCACATTATTCTGGTTTTGTCTCAATTTAATTGGTTTTAATTACTTGAATTGTTTAAAATGGTATACGATTTACTCTAATGCTGGCTTGCCTAGCGAGTGAAATATTAGTCGCCATCATGGCACCGAAGATAGGAATTCGGGGTCGTGACATTGTCTCGGATTTTTATATCTATAAACCAAACCAAACCAACAAAATTCGGGTTTTTCAAACTCGATTTTTCTCGGGGTTTTTGGTTTTTTCCCAACAAAATCTTCATAGCATGAAATATATAATTTGTGCTCTAATATTTCTGAGAATGTATCTATTTCAGAGAATTAATTCAGATTTATGCCGGGGCGTTTGACTATAGAAGCTATTCACCTTGTTAGGATGTTGATGGAGCAGTATAGAGAGAGGAAGAGGGATTTACATATGGTGTTCATCGTCTTAGAGAAGACTTACGATAAAGTGTCGAGGGAGGTGTTGTGGAGATGTTTGGAGGCTAGAGGCTTTCCTGTTGCATACATTAGGGCTATTAAGGACATGTATGAGGGTTCTAAGACTCGGGTGAGGACAGTGGGAGGGGACTTGGAACACTTCCCGGTTATGATGGGGCAGCATCTGAGCGCACTATTCAGATATTGGAGGACATGCTACGCGCTTGTGTCATTAATTTTGGGGGTTCATGGGATCAGTTTCTGCCGCTCGCGGAGTTTTCCTATAACAATAGTTATCAGCCGAGCATTCAGATGCCTCCATATGAGGCTTTGTATGGGAGACGATGTAGATCTCTGGTGGGGTGGTTTCAGCTGGTTGAGGCTAGGCTATCGGGTACTAACTTAGTTCAGGATGCATTGGACAAGGTTAAATTGATTCAAGATCGGCTCCACATGGCGCAGTCTAGGCAGAAGAGTTACGCCGATCGGAAGGTTCGTGATGTTTCTTACATGGTTGGGGAGAAGGTTCTTCTCAAGGTTTCGCCCATGAAGGATGTTAGGAGATTCGGGAAGAAGGGAAAGTTGAACCCTCGGTATATTGGGCTATTTGAGGTACTTCAGAGGATTGGAAAGGTGGCTTACAAGCTTGCCTTGCCACCTAGTTTGCCGAGTGTGCATCCAATATTTCATGTTTCTATGCTCTGGAAATATGTTGGCGATCCATCTCATGTTTTGGATTTCAGCACGGTTCTGTTGGATGGTGATTTGACTTATGATGTGGAGCCGGTGGCCATTTTGGATCGGCAGGTTCGAAAGTTGAGGTCAAAGAACATAGCTTCAGTGAAGGTGTAGTAGAGAGGTCAGCTAGTTGAGGAGGCTACTAGGGAGACCGGGCGGGAGATGGGAGCAGTTATCCACACCAATTTGAGACTCCAGGTATGTTTCTAGACCGTTCGAGGACGAACGTTTATTTAAGAGGGGGAGGATGTAACGACCTGGCCGGCCGTTTTGAGAGTTGTAGCCCCGCTCCGCCCATTTATTGCTCATTTTGTGCTTTACAGTTGCTATATGTCTTGTTGGGTTAGTCGGTTCGGGTCCGGAGGAATTTGGAATGAATTCAGAAACTTAGTCCCAAGGTTAAAAGTTTAAGTTGGATGGGTTGACCGGATGTTGACTTATGTGTAAATGACTCTGGAATAGAGTTTTGATGGTTCCATTAGCTCCGTTAGGTGATTTTGGACTTAGGAGCGTGTCTGGATTATGATTTGGAGGTCTGTAGTGGAATTAGGCTTGAAATGGCGAAAGTTGGAAATTTGGAAAGTTTGATCGGGAGTGGACTTATTGATATCGGGATCGGATTGGGATTCTTGGAGTTGGAGTAGGTCCATGATGTCATTTGTGACTTGTGTGCGAAATTTGAGGTCATTCAGACATAATTTGATAGGTTTCGGCGTCGTTTGTAGAAGTTGGAAATTCCTTAGTTCATTAGGCTTGAATCAATGCGTGATTCGTGTTTTTGATGTTGTTTGAGGTGATTTGAGGGCTCAACTAAGTTTGTATGATGTTTTAAGACATGTTGGTATGTTTGGTTAAGGTTCCGGGGGCCTCGAGTTGATTCCGGATGGTTAACGGATCAAAAATTGAAGTTGTGAGATTGCGCAAGCTGTAGCTCCTCTGGTGTGATCGCACCTGCGAGTGTCTTGGCCGTAGGTGCGGCAGGTGGTGCGCAGGTGCGGAGTTGGGAGGAAGTGAGCAGAGGTCACAGGTGCGATGGGGAATTTCGCACCTGCGATTGCACAGATGCGGGGCGAGGACCGTAGAAGAGGTGGGCCGCTGGTTAAGTGATTTTCGCTGAAGCGCAATTTCGTCTGCAAAAGCGGATGCGCAGGTGCGAGCCCAGGCTCCGCAGTTGCGGGAATGCTTGGGTAGAGCTTAAAAATAAGGGTTTTCGGGGTTTTCCTCATTTTGGACATTTTGAGCTCGGGTTTTCGCGATTCTTGAGAAACTTTTCGAGGGGATTCTTGAGGTAAGTTCCTTGTGCTCATTTTTATTCAATAATCTTGGTTCCCCATTGATTTTCCCACCTAGTTGGTGTGTATTTAAGGTGTAAATTGGGAGTTTGAGGCTAGGGATTTGGAGAATTTGATTTGGGGATTTGGGTGGCGACTTGGTGTCAAATTTTGATGAATTTGGTATGGTTGGACTCGTGGTTGAATGTGCTTTCAGGTTTTGTGACTTTTGTCGGATTTCGAGAAGTGGGCTGGGGGGTGCGGCTTTAGGCCGAATTTTGACTTTTGATTTATAACTTCTTATTTTCTTGTGGAATTGATTCCTTTAGCCTGTATTGATTGAATCGTGTTGTTTGTGGCTAGATTCGGGTCATTTGGAGGCTGATTTGCGAGGCAAAGGTATGTTGGAGTAAAGATTTTCTCGGATTGAGGGAAGTAACACTTCTAAACTTGGCTCTGAGGGTTCGAAACCCCGAATTAAGTTTTATATTATTGGTATTGAGGTGATGTACATGCCAAGTGACGGGCGTGCGGGAGTGCACCGTGAGAATTGTGACCTGGTCGATTCCGTGGCATTGTATAGTTGATTTACCTTGTTGATATCTGTGTTTTCATCATGAGATAAAGTAATTGAGCTGTCAATCATGTTAGAGATCATGTTTAGGCTATATGCTGGTATTGTTGGGACCCATGGTGGTCGTTTCTTGTTGTTAACTTATTGATTTCATTGAAATTTCGTACTCAGTCATATTCATTCATTTCATATCATATCTTAGTCTCTGTTGTTATTTATTGATACATCATATCATCATGTTCGGGCTAGTTTCATGACATTATGATCCCGTGAGAGAGACTTGAGAGATTGATGCTTGAGTGAGGCCGAGGGCTAATTATGAGTGACATTTATGGGATCGGGCTACACGTCGCAGCGGGTTTTACTGAATGATAGCGCTTGGGCTGAAGGAGCCCCTCCAGAGTCTGTACACACCCCCAGTGAGCGCGGTTGATCTATATTGAGGGATGGATCTTCCCTGAACATGGATATTCTCCAAAGCATTTATACCTGGGGATGGATCTTCCCCACGAGCTGGATTGGCCCTACCTAGTACTAGGTGACTAAGGTTAGTTGAGGTATATATTCCGGGATAGATCTTCCCTAGGCCGGATTGGCCATATACAGTACTGAGTGATTGAATATTTCGAGAGTGTGAGCACACAAGGCTTTCAGCATGGTGCATCACGTACAGCATGTGCATTGGCATGTAGAAGTAGAGAAGTTATATTCTTCATATCATTTAGAATTGATCTATCTTACTATATTGAGTTTAATTGTTGAACTTGAAAGCATGTCTACGTCTCTGCACTGTTATTTCTATATTGAACTGTATCGGTTGAGTTCGTCGTTACTTTCAGTCCAAAGATTAGATTTGTTACTTATTGAGTTGGTTGTACTCACGCTACACCCTGCACCCCGTGTGCAGATCCAGTGCTTCCGGCCACAGCGACTGCTGAGTTGTGGAGTCAGGATCTTTGGAGATTATCGAGGTAGCTGCATGGCGTTCGCAGACCTTGACTCTCCTTCCTTATCGTCATTTGTGTTTCAGTTCTTATTCTCTAGACGTTGTATTAGACTATATCCCTATATAGATGCTCATGTACTCGGTGACACCCCGATTTCGGGAGAGATTTGTATTGAGTTGCGAGTTTATTATGTTTTTAAAAGGTTTTTCCTTAAATTTAACTACTTCCGTATTTTTCAAAGCTTTTGTTGTGATGAAATTAGTGAGTAGTTGGCCTGCCTAGTTCCACGATAGGCGTCATCATGATGGTTTGGTTTTGGTTCGTGACAATCAGGGGTCAGCCCTCAGCCCATTCCTGTTTGCCTTGGCGATCGATGCGCTTACGCGTCACATTCAAGGGGAGGTGACGTGGTGCATGTTATTTGCTAATGATATTATACTGATTGATGAGACGAATTATGGTATTAACGAGAGGTTAGAGGTATGGAGATAAACATTGGAGTCTAAGGGTTTCAAGCTGAGCAGGACCAAAACAGAATACTTGGAGTGCAAGTTCAGGGGCGCGACTCAGGAAAAGGACGAAGACGTGAGGCTCGATTCACAATTTATCCTTAGGAGAGATAGTTTCAAGTACCTTGGGTCTATTATATAAGGGAATGGGGAGATTGACGAGGTTTTCACATACCATATTGCGGCACGATGGATAAAATAGAGGCTCGCTTATGGTGTTTTGTGTGACAAGAATGTGCCACCAAAACTTAAAGATAAGTTCTATAGAACGGTGGTAAGACCGACTATGTTGTATGGGGCGGAGTGTTGGCCAGTCAAGAAATCCCATGAAGAAGATGAGGATGTTGAGGTGGATGTGCGGGCATACCGGGTTAGATAAAATTAGAAATGAAGTTATCCGGGATAAGGTGGGAGTGTCTTCTATGAAGGACAAGATACAAGAGGCGAAACTTAGATGGTTTTGGGTATGTGAAGATGAGAAACACTGATGCTCCATTGAGTAGGTGTGAGAGGCTGGCATGGGAGGGCCAATAGAGAGGGAAAGGCAGGCCGAATAAGTATTAGGGAGAGTTGATTAAGCAAGATATGGCGTCGCTCCAGCTATGGTTGTCCAATGGAACGGGACGAGACGGGACGACATTTAGCCAGGACGGTGGCGGGACGGGACAAAACGGGCGGGACAAACGGGACGAAACGGTAGGCCCATCCCGTCCCGCTAACAAACAGGATAGGATGGGACGGAATGGGACGGGACGATACGGGTTCGCGGGCCTTAAGTGCAGTTTTTTTTTTAAAAAATGACAGTTTTTAAAGTTTGCAACGGCTAGTTTTTTGACTTATTTAATAAACTTAAATGTTAAAACGGAAATGAGGAAACTAAGTAAAGAATTATAAAATATTAAAAAAAAAAGATTTGTAATGAAATATTCTAGTAATTATAATAGAGTTATAATTTATTTAATATATTTTTAAAGTATTAAGTAACTAAGACAATTCATAAAATAAAAAAAAAATCAACGCTTAGAGCCTTTTATTTTATTAATAGAACTTTCAAATCTCACATACAAATATAATTCTTGTCTATGATCTCCCATTTGAAATATTGCCACGCTAAAAGCATCCGATCAGGCTCCTAAGTCTCAAATCACCTGGGAGCTATCCGAATCATAAAAACCAAATTGCGAGATCTTTTACTCACAAGTCAACTTCCGATTGACTTTTCCAACTAAAAGGCCAACATAAGAGACTAAGTGTCTCATTACTCTACCAAACCTTTCCGAACCCGAACCAACCAATCTGATACCACATAATACAGCTGAACAAGACATAAAGAAGTAGAAATGGGGAAGACGGAGCGGTAACTCATGAAATGACCGGCTGGGTCGCTACAGAGGATCACGAGCAGCAGTTGAGGATCGTGCTCCAGACTTTGAGGGAGAAGAAGCTATATGATAAATTCTCCAAGTGTGAGTTCTAGCTTGATGCGGTGGCATTCTTAGGGCATGTGGTATCCAATGAGGGGATTAAGGTAGATCCGGAGAAGATTGAGGTAGTTCAGAGTTGGCCTAGATGGTCTTCTACCACTGAGATCTGGAGTTTCCTTTGGTTGGCTGGTTATTATCACCTACATCTTCGTGATCGCGAAGAACAATCGAGGCATCAAAAACCAGCAATGAAATCATCCTCCTAAATGATCCGAAACCACCCTGAAACTCACCCGAACCCCTCGGGACCTTGTACGAACATACCAACAAGTCTTAAAACACAACATAAACCTTCTCAAGGCATCAAATCACATTTAACAACATCAAAACCACGAACCGCACCTCTAATTAAACTTAATAAACTTTTGAACTTTAAACTTCCAAAACTCGTGGCGAACTATATCAAATCAAATCAGAATGAACTCAAATTTTAGACACAAGTTTCAAATGACATAAAAAACCTATCCAACTCCCGGAACAACAATTTGAACCCATTATCATCAAATTCAACTCCCGATCAAACTTATGAACCTTCCAAACCTTCAAATTGCCAACTTTCGCCAAAAAAGAGCCAAACCTTCTAGAAAAATCTAAATGCAAATTCGGGCATACACAAAAGTTCCTTGTGATCTGAAGATCAGTAGGCAACCCATCCAGGCAAGGCCACCTCTGCCTTGTATAATCATCATATCCCTCACTAGGGATGTCTAGAATCTTGCCCAGCTTTGCAGCATTGAACTTTACTTTGACACCTTTCACTGTGCTAGTCACCAGCCCATTCTTCACTGTCCCATTTGCCATAAACTCTACAAGTTCATTCCTGGCCAATTTTCCATCCATATGAAGAACCATGTCCTTCCAGCCCTATGCTTCTAGTGCAGTCAGAAGCCTTATCATACCTGGCTCATCCAGGTCCTTAAGTAGTCTCCCTTTCAGAATTTTCCTCTTGCCAAACATGGCATATCTGTCCTGTTCCTTCTCTGACTCATCTCCTTCATCCTCACTCCATTCATCATCTTCTTCAGCAATTTTCACTTGTTTTCCTTTTGCAGCTGACCTTGTTCTCTTGGCAAGAACAGGTTCAGCAGGTACTGGCTTGGAGGGCTTCTTGGCAGAAGTCCTGGTTCCCTTTGATTTGGTAGTGGGAACTTCCACACTAGTACTCCTTTCTAGATGGACCTGTTCCATCTCTTCTTCTTCCTCTTCAACCACAGCCTCCGAGCTTTCACCTATCTTTGCTTTCCCTTTCTCTTTCCTCTTTTTCTTACTTTCTTCTAAAGCCTTCTTCAATTCTTCTTCACTTTCCCTGACCCTACTTCTAGTAGCTCTAATCCTAGGAGTAGACTTGGGTGGTGATTGTTTGCTTTTCTTGGTTGGTTTGGATGCAGTAGGGGTCTTTTGTGAGGAAGCCTTGCGTTTCTTTGGGTCATGCTGGCCCCCACTTTCTTCAACAAGTCAGCCAAACTCTCTTCATCAGATGAACCAGGTTCATCTTGTTGTTTACTCAGATTAATCAACACCTCAGCAGCCTCACCTAAACCACTTCCCCCTGACTTCGAGACTCCTTCTTCCCCACCCCCACATATGGCTAAAGGTTCCTTCTTCTTTTTCTTCCTTATTTTCCCAAAATCAGTCCCACCTACATCTCTAGCAGCCCCTATCAGAACAAATCGATTTTCCTCCCTTTCAACTACATCAGAAAAAACATAGCAAGATTTTACCTCTCTTTGGGTTTCTTGAGTTTTGGCCTGTTCTGAAGACCCAGGTTCATCTCCTTCACTGGTGGAGATGTAATCATCAGATTTAGAGCTACAGTTGGTCTCAGCTGCTGGGCCTGCTTTCTTTTGACTGGACTGAAGTTTTTCATTCAAAGTTTTTCTTAAAGAACCTGTAGCTACAGTTTTTCTTGCTAGCATCTTCTGGTGATGGAATCTAGGTTTTGGGTTTTCGACTGGTGGTGTGGAAGATGAGGTGTTGGGTGAAACAGGTGGTGGAGTGCTAGGATTGTCTTGGGGATTTGTCATGGTGAGGAATTTCTGAAAACCCTAAGAGAATTTTGGTGGTGTGAAGAGCTTTGGAGAGTTTCAGAGACGAGAGAGAATTATCAGGGGTTTTGTGAGGAATTGATGATTATTGAGTGGTTTGGGGTTTTTAAAGAGGGTAATTATTACTCAGAAACTGCAGCCTTTTCAGTAGTCACATAGAGGTCTAATCAATTTAGAGTTCCAATCTCCGTAGAGATTAATTTGAATTACTAGAATTTAGGAGAAGGTGTCGTTATATTTAGACTTCTAGTTTTAATGAAAATGGTTCAATTGACCCAACGGATAGAATTGTTAGGACTTTTGGTATATCTAGGACTCTTGCTCATGATTGATAATTAAATTTTTCTAATTGTGCAAATAATAGAAACATACCTGAACTTTCTCATGAGCATAATTTGATGAACCAGGTTCTTCAAGTTAAACTTCTCTTGATTATGCCTCAAATGTCAAAATAGAAAATTTGTAAGAGATTAGTGAATTGCATAGACACATGTCACAAGAGTATACTATTTACAGTATGAGACTGAGTAGAAATTAGTCTAATATTCACAAAAATTAAGAACTCCTAGCCAATTTTTTTTTCTGCTTTCTGAACTGGACCTTTTAGGTGATCTTAATCATCCCTAACTCCAACCTGTTCCTTTCAAAATTTTCTCTACTCAGTGCCTTAGTGAAGATGTCAGCTATTTGTTTATCAGTAGCACAAAATTCTATGGAGATTAGCCCTTTTTCATAGTTGTCTCTTAAGAAGTGGTGTCTAACATCTATGTGCTTAGTCCTTTTGTGATGAACCGGGTTCTTTGTCATACTTATAGCACTAGTGTTATCACAGAATATTTGTATGCATCCCATTTCTATACCAAAGTCTACTAATTGTTGCTTGATCCACAGTAGTTGAGCACAACAACAAGCAGCAGCCACATACTCAGCTTCAGCAGTAGATAGGGCTACTGAATTCTGTTTCTTGGTGGCCCATGATACAAGACATGAACCAAGAAAGTGAGCCATACCTGAAGTGCTTTTTCTATCCACTAGAAAACCTGCATAGTCAGCATCAGCATAACCTACTAGATCAAAATTACTACCTTTAGGATACCATAGGCATAATTCAGTGGTCCCTTTCAGGTATCTCAGTATCCTTTTGACAGCAGTCAAGTGAGACTCTTTTGGATTAGCCTGAAAACGTGCACAGAGTCCTACACTGAAAACAATGTCAGGTCTGCTGGCAGTAAGATACAAGAGTGAACCAATCATACCCCTATACAACTTTTGATCAACTGATGAACCAGGTTCATCAGCATCTAATTTAGTGGCAGTTGCAATAGGTGTATCTATTTCTTTAGAGTCCTCCATTTTAAACTTCTTGATTAGTTCCTTTGTATATTTCTGTTGATGAATCATGGTTCCATTTGAGCTTTGTTTTATCTGTAAGCCTAGGAAGAAATTTAGTTCACCCATCATACTCATTTCAAACTCACTTCCCATTAATTTAGCAAATTCCTTGCTCAACCTATCTGTAGTGGCCCCAAATATTATATCATCAACATATATTTGTACAACAAGAAGATCTTTACCTTTTTCCCTTAGGAACAAAGTGCTGTCAATTTTACCTCTTTTGTACCCATGCTCCAGAAGGAATTTTGACAATCTTTCATACCAAGCTCTTGGGGCCTGCTTGAGACCATAGAGAGCTTTATCTAGCTTGTATACATGATCAGGACATTCTTTACTTTCGAATCCTGGAGGTTGTCTCACAAACACTTCTTCTTTGAGATAGCCATTTAGGAAGGCGTTTTTGACATCCATTTGATGAAGAGTGAATTCCATATGTGCTGCAAAGGCTATGAGGAGTCTAATTGCTTCAAGTCTAGCCACTGGAGCAAAAGTCTCATCATAATCAATGCCTTCCTCTTGACTATAGCCTTGAACCATTAACCTTGCCTTATTTCTTGTAACTGTTCCATCTTCATCTAGTTTGTTCCTGAAGACCCATTTTGTCCCAATGACTGACCTGTCTTTTGGTTTTGGAACTAAGTGCCAGACTTGGCTTCTTTTAAACTGATTGAGCTCATCTTGCATAGCATTGACCCAATCTGCATCTTGTAGAGCTTCACTCACATTTTTAGGTTCAATGAGGGACAGAAAAACATCAAATGTACACAGGTTCTTCAGTTGTGATCTTGTCT
>NW_017670907.1:75768-78097 GCF_001879085.1 Nicotiana attenuata | reverse complement strand
GAGGCATGTGATGTATAGTGATTTTCTCCGGATGAAATCAAATGGAAAGTTCTTGGCTAATGAGTGAGAGTTGCTGTGACTCGTAGTGGATTACGGAGTTCTCGTATTTTTCGTATGATGGCATAGTATATACGGTGTGTTGTGTAGGATTGAGATTTGTATGTGTAAGATCACGATTCAATTTTGAAGGGAAGGTCATGAGTCCTTAGGCAACATGGATAGTTTTAGATGACTAGGTAAATAACATTACAAAACAATCTTGTCAGTAGTAAGGCTAATCACAAAACATTTTGTGGAAGTGAAAGCCACAAGGTTACCTCTGTCACACAGTTGTGACACACTTATCAGGCTATATTTTAAGCCATCTATCAAATAGACATTCTCAATGGAATGAGAGTCTGTCTTTCCTACCTTTCCAACACCAATGATCTCACCTTTCTTTCCATTTCCAAAGGAGACATTACCTCGTTTTAGGTTCTCAAGTGAAAGGAACTGGTTCTTGTTACCAGTCATATGTTTTGAGCAGCCACTATCCATGTACCATATTTGGCTACTTCCCTTCACTTGGTCCTGCAAAAAGAAATCATGGGTTACTCTTAGGAACCCAAACTAGTTTGGGTCCCTTTCTATGGGCAAAAGGATGAATTAAATTTTTCTTTGCCCAACCAAGCAGTTTGTGCTTTTCTTGAACAAAGGCTTTGTTCTTTTGACTGGCCTTTTCTCTTGCATTACATTCATTTTTGTAATGGCCAGTATTACCACAGTGTGTGCAGATCTTATTCTCAGGAAGTGTGAGATACTTGTTTTTGGGATCCCATTTTGGAGCTTGTGTCCCAAATCCAAGTCCTCTCTTGTTGCTACTATGATGTTCTTGCAGCCAGGAGAGTGCATCAGAAGCCTTGTTCCATTTGCATGTTCTGTCTAGTTCATGCTTTACCTTTCCTAAATCTTCTTTTAGGACTTTAATCAATTCATCTTTCTTGTACAGTTCATCTTTCATTTTTCCTAGATTTTCTTCTAGGGTGAGAAATGATTGATCAGCCCTTTTCTTTCCTGTCCCTAATTTCAGTCTAATATTTTCAGATCTAAGTTCTAGAATCTTATTTTCAAGTTGATGAACCTGGTTCTTCAACTCAATATTTGTGTTGTCACTCTCATCAGCCCTAGACTCTAACCTTTTACATTTTTCTTCTAGGATAACACATTCCTTAGACAGAACATCATTCTCACTGTTTATTATTTCAGACTCATCTATGAAGTCCATCAGCAGATCAGCCAGTTTTTCTTTAGACAAGAACTTAATCTTTTCTTTAAGGTGTAGAATACTTACCTCCTGTTCATCTTCTGATTCTCCGATGGCCATTAGAGGTTGATCCTCCTCAGCTTCATCTTCAGAGTCCTCATCTGATGTTTCTCCCCAAGCAGCAACCATAGCCTTAGTTGAACCTTCGTTTCTTTTTAGTTGAACCTGTTCCTTCTTCCTGTTTCTTCTTTCAGCTCTTTTTTTCTTCCATTCAATCTCCCATTGAGGGCAGTTTCTGATGTGGTGATCAGTCTTCCCACACTTGTAACACCCGTCATTGGTTTGTTTCTCAGGAGCCCTAGGTTTGCTGAATGTTGTTCCTTTTGAAGCACCCTTTCCTCTCATAAGAAATTTCTTGAAATCTCTGGTTATCATAGCCATTTCATCATCTTCAAGATCTGATCCTTCTGAAATTCTGAGAGCCAGACTTCTTTCTTTCTTTGGAGCATCCATCTTCATTGTTTGCCTTCTCAATTCATAGGCAGTGAGATTTCCAATCAGTTCATCCAACTTTAAAGTAGCAATGTTCTTGGATTCCTGAATGGCAGTGATTTTGCTTTCCCAGGAGATTGGCAGAACTCTAGTTAGAATCTTCTCCACCTTGTCTTCTTCCAGGATAATCCTTCCAAGAGACTCAAGTTCATTTGTCAGTGTAGTGAACCTGGTATACATTTCTTGGATAGTTTCTCCATCCTTCATAGTAAAATTCTCATATTGAGAATACAACAGTGTTCCTCTTGACCTCTTCACTTGAGGTGTTCCTTCATGAGCCACTTGTAAAGTGTCCCAAATCTCCTTGGCAGTAGTACAGCCTTGAATCCTGCTGTACTCATCAGGACCAAGTCCACACACTAACCATTTCTTGGCTTTTGCATTTTTCTCCCATTTCCTTAGATCTTCAGCAGTACAATCTACTCTTGTCTTTGGAACATCCACTCCTTCAGCATTCTCTTGGTTGTGGCTAAAGGCCATCAGTGATGATATCCCAAAGCTCATAGTCTTCGCCCATTATATGGTCCCTCATTT
>NW_017670907.1:34075-75648 GCF_001879085.1 Nicotiana attenuata | reverse complement strand
ATTCAGTAATGCTTGCCTAGCGTAACTGAGTTTTATTTGTGGTATTTTGGTTAGTTGAAATTTAACAGGGAGTGTAACTTGAATTACAATATTAGTTAATGCATTTCCTCAACCTCTTATTTGATCTTGTGAATTGAACATTGAAGCTATTTGCTAATTTAAGCCTACGAATTCAATAGTCTCACATGATTCACATGTAATGGACGAGCTTGCTTTCAATTAAGCTGGTAAAATAGTATATTTCAGGCCTGTTTGTGAAATTGATTCCTGCTAGTCCACGAAGTCCATATGATAAACACTGCTACGCTGTTAGTATATGAAATGTTATCTTCAATTTTAATTCATGTTTTGTATAAATCAGAATTTAAGTCCTGATATTAGCCATTAACATAGTAAGTCAAGCTTCCAATTGGTTAGTAGTGAGGTTTGGACAGTCCAGGCCGTAGATTTGGGCCTAATTTGGCCTAGTAACACAATCACTGCTCTGAATATCCACAGGCCCGCCTCAAACCATTCATTTTCGCTAGGCTGAGGGCCTGTGCAGACTTGGGCCCAAATCCCTGTTTGTTTTACTTTTGTATTGGGTTCGTCTGGGGCCCAAAGCTCTGAACGATTTGTTTAAGCAAAACTGAAATAGTATTTCATTCCCATGGACTGCTTTGAGGCCCAACGTGCTGAAGGTCCCGTTTTACTTGTTTAAATTTTGGACTTAAGACCTGAGCCTCTTTGAATACTCTTAGTAATAATTGATTCGCATAACTAATTAATTAGGCCTTTTAGAGACAATACTTAATAGAAAATCATAGTCCTTTTAGGTTGGCCTTAAATAAAAACGAGGTGCGCCGTGCCAAATAAAATCNTTAAAATAAATCAGTGATTTCGGAAAAAACAAGGAAAGGAGAGAGAAACCGTACCTGGGATAGTGGAGGGACACCGGCGGTGGAGCTGCTACTGCCGCCGGCGGGTGGAGGGTGGAGAGAGACGGTGGCGTCGGTGGAGGGAGACGGAAGGGAGGGGGGTTTGAGTGTGAGAGAGAGAAGAGAGAGAAGAAAATAAGAGAATATGAGTGGAAACCCGTTTTTAGCTACTGTATTTACAAAAAGCGACCAACTTTGGTCGCTATTTTTTGAAGCAAAAATGTATTGACTATTTTGACCAAATTAGCGACCAAAGTTGGTCGCTAATTTCTGACCGTTTGACCAGAATAGCGACCAACATTGGTCGCTATATCTAAAAAAATTAAATTACTTTTAATTTGATATATATTACCTAATACACTTATACTTAGTGCATAGTACATCGTAAGTATATATATTATATATGTATACGCCATATATATTCGATATAATAGTACCTAATACACTTATACTTAGTGCATAGTACAGCGTAACTATATATATATATATACGCCATATATATTCGATATAATAGTACCTAGTACACTTATACTTAGTGCATATATATATATATATATATATATATACTTACGCTGTACTATGCACTAAGTATAAGTGTACTAGGTACTATTATATCGAATATATATGGCGTATATATATATATATATAGTTACGCTGTACTATGCACTAAGTGTATTATATACGCCATATATATTCGATATAATAGTACCTAATACACTTATACTTAGTGCATAGTACATCGTAAGTATATATATTATATACATATATATATACGCCTTATATATTCGATATGATTTTACCTAATACACTTATACTTAGTGCATAGTACAGCGTAAGTATATATATATATATATATATATATATACGCCTTATATATTCGACATAGTATTACCTAGTACACTTATACTTAGTGCATAGTACAACGTAACTATATATATAGATATTATATATATTAACGGCTTACATTTATATCATTTAGATAGTAAATACAAAAATAATTTTTAATTTTGACCATTGTTGACCTTAATGGAGACCAACTTTGGTCGCTAATTATACATGAAATTAATTTAGAGACCAAAGTTGGTCGAAAAATTTAAATCGGATTTATTTATATTTTATACGGAAAAGGGTCAAAACTATCCCTATCGTTTGATAAATGATTTATAAATACCCTCCGTCCATCTATCCGTTCAAAAAAATACACTCCATCCATCTATCCGTTCAAAAAAACACACGAAGTTAATTCTATTAACAAAAATACCCCCACGACTAACGGCAGAACTGATGGAAATTTTTTTTAACGGATAGATGGACGGAGGGTATTTATACACCATTTAGCAAATGATAGGGATTTTTGACCAAGAATCAAATATGGGTCTTATTTTACCCATTTACCTGGTCCGACCCTATTTATTTGACCCGCCTAATCATTTTCTTTCTTTTTCTTTGCTTTTTTTTCCCTCTCTTTTTCCTTATCACCCAGCACACCCACTCTCATCTCACAAAGAATTTTTAGCGTTTCTTTGTTGAAACAAATCATTCTTTGTGTTTGAAAATATGGCTTTGGCTTTCACTTCATCTGCAATTCATGGCTCTTTGTCCTCCTCTTCTTATTCTTATGAACATCCCAAAGGTAACCCTTTACTTTTTTTTTACCTTTTATAGATTCAATCTTTATCCTAGAATGTGATAATTTCAAGCTTTTTAGCACCTTGATTTCAATTTTCTTGTGTGCTTGTATCAGTTAAATGTAGTTGTTTTTTCTCTGTTATTTCGTGGCTCTTTTGTCTTCTTATGAACAATCCAAAGATTTCCATTACTTGTCCCTTTCAAAGTTTCAATATTTCTCCTAGATTTGATTGATATATTTGGACAATTTTAGCATTTGGGCTCAATTTTTTTGTTTCAGATTTTTGGGTTGTGTTTGATCCTTGTCTTCTTACTTAACAACCCAAATGTATCTGTTGATTTTCCATTTAAGAGTTTCAATACTTATCCTAAGTTTGATTGGAGAAAGTTCAGAATTTGGTTTGAATTTTGGGTTATTTGCTTTTGGGTTTTATCTATTCTTTAATTAATTTGTTATTGTGTGTATACAGTGTCCCAATTGGAGAAGAAGAAAGGGTGAGATCAGATGAGTGGGAATGGGTGTGATAGATACTACCCATTTTTGTAAATGGGTCGGATAAGGTAAATGGGTTGAAATAATATCCATTTTTTGTTCCAGTCATGTGACGCCCCGACCCGTCGTCTCATGTGTTACTGCTCCGTTTCCCTCATTTTAGGCTTCTTCATGTTTCATTTATCAGTGTTTGGTGTGTTAGAGTTGATTTGGGATTGGTTTTGGTAGGAAATGAGACACTTAGTCTCTTTAAGGAAGGTTTAAGTTGGAAAAGTCAACCGGATGTTGACTTATGAGTTAGAAGGTTCGGATGTAAGTTTCGGTGATTCGGTTAGCTTCGGGAAGTGATTTGTGACTTAGGAGTGTGATCGAAATTGATTTTGGAGGTCCAGTGTAGAATTAGGCTTGAATTGGCGAAGTTAGTATTTTGGCGAATTCCGGTTGATGGGTGAGAATTTGATCCGAGGGTCGGAATGGAATTCTGAGAGCTGCTGTAGCTTTGTTAGGTGATGTTGGATATGTGTGCAAATTTTCAGGTCATTCGGACGTCGTTTGGTCGGGTTTTTGATCGAAAGTGCATTTCGGAAGTTTCTGAAGAACTTAGGCTTGAATCCGATGTGATTTAATGGTTTTAGCTTTGATGATTGGAGCAAGTTTGAATAATGTTTTAAGATGTGTTGGTGCTTTTGGTTGAGGTCCCGAGGGCCTCGGGGTGATTTCGGGTGGCAATCGGAAGGAAATTGAAGTTGGAAGTTTCAGGTTCTTGGCTGCAGCAGGTATTTTCGCATCTGCGGAAAGGCAACCGCAGATGCGGTTGCGCGGAAGCGGAGAAGGCTTCGCAGGTGCGAAAGAGGGTGATATTGGGCAGTTCCGCAGAAGCGGAAGTCGTTTCGCTTAAGCGGGTCCGCAGAAGCGGACATGAGGTCACAGAAGCGGTTTGACCTCGGGGGTGAAGTTTCGCAGAAGCGAGAAATTTTGTCGTAGAAGCGACCCTTGTGATTTAATGAAATTCCGCTTAAGCGGACAAAAACCGCAGAAGCGGTCACGCGGAAGCGGGAGTGGGGACCACAGAAGCGGAAACCCCTGAAGGCCAGTAGGAGTTTATATTCATTTTTGCTCCGCGAGGGTTATGTTATTTCCACCATTTTTGAGCGAGCTTTGAGAGCTTTGAGGCGATTTTGAAGAGGGATTCAAGGAGGAATGATTAGAGGTAAGTTCCTTGGCCTAAATTCACGAGATTATGTTAGATTTAACATGAAAATTGGTTGAAATTCATCAAAAGGGGTAAAGCTAGGGCTTGAATTTTTGATATTTCAAATTGGGATTTGATAGGTCACTTGAGCTTGGATTTGGGAGTTCTTGGTATGTATGGACTCGTGGCGAGACGAGGAATACGGTAATGTGAGTTTTGTAATTTTTCGGGAAGTGGACCCGGGGCTCGGGTTTTGCTAGTTTCGAGATTGTTGCTATTTTTCGACTGTTTTCGATTGGGTATTGTCCCATTGGCATATTGTGATGTATTCGCTATGATTTTGGTTAGATTCGACGCGCGTGGAGGCCGATTTAAGGGGCAAAGGCGTCGCGGGCTAGAGATTTCGCCGGTTCGAGGTGAGTAATGATTGTAAATGATATCCTGAGGGTTTGAAACCCCGGATTTGCACCCATAGTGCTATATTGAGGTGACTTGCACGCCAGATAGAGAGCGTGGGGTAGAGCACCGTTAGGGATTGTGACTTGGTCCGTCCCGGTTGTTGATTTTACCGCGTATTTCGCTATGACTTGTTGTTTTTCACTAGGACTTGGGCTTATTGCCATATTTGGGGCTTATTGCCGACTGTTTGAACTCCCTATGAGCTATCATCACTGTTTTCCTCACTATTTGAAATATTATTTGAACTCAGTCCATTGTCATTACACTGTTTCATGAACTCAGCTATATTTTTACTCAACCTAGAGTTTTTAGCTAATATTTGAACTACTGTTTGAGCTGAGCATTATTGTTTCTTTACTGATGCCCAAGGGGCTTATGATTATTTTTGGACTGATTGAGGCCGAGGGCCGTATGCGAGGATATGCTGAGTGATGTGAGGAGGCTTTCAGGCCTCGAGTGTATTGTGAGGAGGCTTTCAGGCCTCATGTTGATATGTACAGGCTTTCAGGCCTTATGATGATATAGCGCTTGGGCTGTAGGAGCCCCTCCGGAGTCTGCACACCCACAGTGAGCGCGGGTACCCATCTAGAGCGGTTAAATTTTAGACAGTGGTAACAATGACACTGTCATACGGGTTTTGGTCAGGTAACAATGACTGACCAGTGGTAACAATGGCACTGTAATACGCATTTTGGTCAGGTAACAATGGCTGACCGGTTAGGTAAAAATGACTGACTAGTAACGAAATTCATGCCTGAGGGGCGAACTTTTATGTGCTCATCTTGCATACTTATCTGCATTTTTACCTGCTATGCTGTGGTATTTGTGCCCGAGGGGCGGATTTTCTGTGCTAATCAGCACTAACTATTTTGAACAGCTTTCATAATTATTGAAAGTACCATTTTCAAAAGAGATTTGAACTGGCCGAAACCTCTCTAAAGAGTTCTCTGATTTCACCGTTTTCTCGAAAATTGTACCCGGCTTCTGTACAGCCCGTTGGTTGCTTTACGTGATTTCTTGCTGCTCAGTTATTATTTACTTCTATTACTCACTGAGTTGGAGTACTCACTTTACTCCTTGCACCTCGCGTGCAGATGCAGGTATTATACACCCGGTAGCGGGTTTTGAGCTGGTTGAAGGTATTGCTATTGTAGCTGAGCAAGGTGACCGCCAGCGTTCACGGCACCGGACTTTGTCTTCTAATTTCAGATTCTGTTTAGTATATTGTTGGCCCTGTAGCAGTGTTCAGGCTTCCTTAGATGCTCGTGACTTGTGACACCCCGGTCGGGCTATGTTGGGGTTGTAAATATTGTTAATTAAAGTCATTTAGGCGTACCTTACTATTCATTTATGTTTACTTATTTTGAAAGAGTTTACTTGAGTTAGTTGGCTGGCCTTGTCTTCACGAGAGGCGCCATCACGACCAATGCGGGTTTCGGGTCGTGACAAGTCAAAGATTGCCACGTGGCCCAATTAAAAATCCCTATCGTTTGCTAAATGGTTTATAAATACCCTCCGTCCATCTATCCGTTCAAAAAAACACACTCCATCAGTTCTGCCGTTAGTCGCGGGGGTTTGTTAATAGAATTAACTTCATGTGTTTTTTTAAACGGATAGATGGACGAAGTGCATTTATTTGAACGGATAGATGGACGGAGGGTATTTATAAACCATTTATCAAACGATAGGGATAGTTTTGGCCCTTTTCCGTATTTTATATTATATTTAAATTAAAAATATAATTATTAAAATTTATAACTGAGTCCCACTTTAGCGACCAAACTTGGTCGCTATCTGCCTACCCTTTATTTAGCGACCAACGTTGGTCGCCAAGTTTAAATTATATATATTTAAATTTTATATTTTTTTAAAATAATAATATAATTATTAGAATTTTGAAGGTGGGTCCCACTTTAACGACCAACATTGGTCGCTAATTTCAGTAAACCTTTGACCAAGCAAGTCTGACCAGTCCAGTCAACATTTTGACTAATTTAGCGACCAAGTTGCGACCAAGATTGGTCGCTAATTTGTTTCATTTATTTATTTTATTATTTTTGCTAGTTTGGCGACCAACGTTGGTCGCTTTTCTCTGCAGACCAACTTTGGTCGCTATTTTTTGGTCGCTTTTTTCCATTCTAGTAGTGTGCATTTACGCGAATTCCCACTAACGCGGCGCGTGGAACGGCGCGGGGCGCACCGCGCCTGTGGAAATTTCCTGCAGCCTGTCAGAATCAGCTCTCTGAACTTTCCCACAAGCACACCACGTGGAACGTCGCCCGATGCGGCGCGCCTGTGCAAATTTTACAGAGCCAGAGTCCTATTTCGCGCAGGAAAAGGTGTTTCATCTGGGCCCGACCCTATTTGGTATAAATACATGTAAAAATGCTATTTTGAGAAAAGATGTACATACTTTTGACATAATTTAGACCTAAGGAGGCCAAGGAGACCGGGGATTCGACCTAAAGAACACGCTAGGAGCAAGGCGGAGAATTCTTCTACGAGTTTTTCACTTCCTTCTTCCTATTTTCATTATTGGTTATGAATTCTAGTATTGTAGTTATGCTTACTATTATGAATAGCTAATTTGTTATCTAGGGTTTGATGGAACCTATTGGAGGATGATTTTCCTGTTACGTTAATATAGATTTGTTGTAGCTTTTTGTTCAACTACGTTTATATTGTGGTTGGTTGAAGAGCTTTCAGTCGATTGTGCCTATTTAGTGTGTATTACTCGGGAGAGAGTGCATATTTAGGTAGTTGTTGAACAATATCACTCCTAACGTATATGAGGGATCAATACGGAGGGTTTAAAGGTGGGATTAGGGATAACGAAACCTGGGGTGCATCCGAGTGAGCCGTACTTAATGTCAGCTAGCGTATTCAGGAGAATATGTCTAGTAAATTGTGATAGTTACTCAGGAGAGAATTACGACACTCAGAGCGTTCATGATCGGTAGAGAAGACTTAAGCAAATTTACAGAAAACGTAGCGGAAAGGATTTTGACAATAGGGAAAATCATAACTCTAGACCTCCTTAATCTTGTCTCCGATCCTTATCCTTGTTAATTGATAGTTTTAGTGCTTTCTAGTATTTGTAAGTTAATTAGATAAAAATAAATAGTATAATCTTTATAATTAGGAAATTATTTGGACTTATATTTCTTAGCGATATCGAACAACTGTAGCTAAGCCTTAGTTCTCTGTGGGATTCGACTCCGGACATGTAAACCGGATTATATTTGCAACGACTGCTTAGTCCTTTTTGTAAGGCATAGTTGGACGTGATCAGACACCATCATAGAGAGAATCACGAACTGAAAAATGCAATGTTGTTAGTGATGAGAATAATATAAACACAGACTTTTAGAGTAATACAATTATTTTATCATGATTTTTGTCCTTGTATTATTATAGTATTGAACTCAGTACGATTTCGTGGGAAAAAAAGAGAGATATTTGCACAATAATACAACCCAACTCAACTCATCTCATCTCATCGAGAAATTTTATTTTGTATTTCACATCATATTCCACGTCATACTTATGTGAGGCCCTTGATTACTTGCCAAGTAGATTCATGGGTTCCATTTATTTATTTTGAAGATAAAACTAAAAAAAGGAATTTAAAAGTCATTTAATATGCTTAATTAAGGACAAAATCAACTTACCAGTAGCTCAATGTCTCAAAAATCGAGTTAGAAATCTTAATTTCGCGAAATGCTGATCCTATATTGTGTCAATGGTTTATTACAAATTTGCAATTATATCGTGGTGCCCTCGTCACTACAAGAAACTACGAAATTTGCAACAACATTTTTTGTTAATATGTTGGTTGTCGTTGCGAAAAAAAGTTTTTGCAACAAAAAATAAGTTGTTGCACGTTGTTGCAGCAAACTCCGATGCGAAAAATCTATACAACAAAAACCAATGTTGTTGCTAAAAAGCTAAATTATCGTAACAAATCTTGTTGTTGCAATAAATTATATTTTGTTGTTATAAAGGCATATAATTGTGGTTTATAAAAATATTCAGCAACAACAATAATTGTTGCGACAAATCAATTATTTTTCCAACAATACAAGTTGTTGCAAAAAAAAATGGCGGGAATTGTTAGTTAATTTGTTATCAAGAATTTTAGCAACAAGCATTATTGTGGCAATAAGTTACTTTGTGTTAACAACATTATTGTTGCATATAAGCTTCGTGAAATATTTTTAGCAACAACTTATGAATTGTTGCTATATACATAATTCCTATATGCTTTTAGATTTTTAACAAATGTATACAAACTACTAAATATTATATAGATGCAAAAGGTCAATACATAAAGTTGTTGTACTAGATATTTACACCCTTCTAAATCTAAATACTTTTAAAAGTTTTTACTGAAAAGGATAAAAACATCACATGAACAAGGATAAAAACATCACTGAAAAGGATAAAAACATCACACCCTTCTAATAGAACCCAAAAGACAAATCTTCCGACTTGTGCAGCACATGAACCGGATTGCAAGTAGCGTTGGTTTACGCATCATCATCCTACAAAAAAATAATAATAATTAGACTTTGATTTAAAATAGAGAAAATCACAGAGGCTTATTTACATTAGACAGTATGGTAGGGGTAGAAATATTCAGCTAAAAATATATTATAACATAAACTCCAAGATATCATATGAAGTATCTCCTC
The DNA here is from genome assembly GCF_001879085.1 of Nicotiana attenuata. NCBI lineage: Eukaryota > Viridiplantae > Streptophyta > Magnoliopsida > Solanales > Solanaceae > Nicotiana > Nicotiana attenuata. The sequence continues at coordinate 66,264 of NW_017670907.1, read as the reverse complement.
TAAAAAAACTAAATAAAAATAGATTAGAAAAATACTTCAGAAACTCCTTAACCTCATTAAACTAAAATGACTGCAAGAACTGAGGTGCAACCAACTAAACATACAACACTCTTTTATGTGGTTTAGTAAGAGTATCAACTGAACAAACAAAAAGATGTCAAGTATTATCAACTATCCAAATAATGTCTATCCAAACACGAAAATAATGTGCATTTTATTACCACAATGGAGGGAGTATTTGGCACCTGATTATAATGGAAATGGAGGGAGTATTGTTGATTCAGGCACAACTTTCACATACATGAATCTTGACGTTTTCGAGCCTGTGCTTAGTGCATTTGTGAACCAAGTTAAGTGTATTTCAAGAACTGAAAATATTGAGAAATTAACAGGTTTAAGGCCATGTTTCAATATTTCCAGCCATAAAACAGTTTCATTGTCAGAGCTCAAGTTTCATTTCAAAGGTGGTTCAGAGATGGCATTGCCATTGGCAAATTACTTTTCAATTGCAGGAAAATGATGTGATTTTTTTAACTATGATCACTGATAGTGCTTTTGGCCCGGAGTTGTCAACCGGACCATCGATAATTTTGGGGAATTTTCATATGCAGAACTTCTTAGTGGAATTTGATCTTAGAAATGAAAAGCTTGGATTCAGGCATCAAGTGTGCAATTGAAAAGAACCTAAGGGGAATGCAAAGGTGAAAGTTCACTATACGGTATTGCTACTCCTTAGCTAATAGTACTAAGTATCCTAATATATTACACAACTGCTCTACTTGTATACTAGATTAGTAGAACCCAAACCAATCAAGTATTAAAGGTAAGATTTTGCATTCTCGTGGTTTCCCCAACAAGAACGGACTTTCTGACTCAACATAAAACTCACATTTACCAATCTGTCAAAGCTCCAAAGTGAAACACTATATAGAACAAAAATTTGTCCCCACTGAAAATCGAGATTCTACAACAGATAAAACTGAATAATGAATTTAGAAATTATACACGTCAAAATTTTTAAGCCATTCAACATAAAAAGCATGAAGAGATATCTCCATTAGTATACCAGTTAACAGAGAAAGGATCCAGAATTCATCACACCATTCATATAATTTAGATAAATACATCTCCAAGAAACTCGAGAACATTTTGATGTTATGTCATACAATCAGTTGATAACTAATATTTAGGAAATGTAATATGATCTCTATTTTGTTTGTCTATCTGAGCAAACCTTGACCAACATACAAACACTTTTTTTCAGTTACATCTTTTTCAGTCTTAAACCTTGACAACTAAATATTTACCATGCATGCTGGCCAAATATTTAGATCAAATCATGAGGAAAAAAACTCCAGTTTTTAAGCTCATGTAGATAATAATGATAATAATAGTTCAGATCCTTTTTTGGATTTGTTTTTATGTGAAGGCAAACCTTGTGAGAATTTACAAAATTATATATGGTGAAATGAAGTCTTTTTTTGAGTGCAAGGGTTAGAAAAGTGTTATAGAGTTGGAGAGAATTTGCTTGAAAGTGGAGTATATAATTGCATATTTTATGTTATTCTTCTACTAATTGAAATCAAGTTTTCCTTTTTCTTTTTCCCTGTTTTCTTTTCCGGGGGTCTTCTCTTCAGTTGGAAAGTTTAAACTAAGAAGTTAATGGAACGGAATATGAACTGAGATCCAGTTTATTCCAAAACCTGAGTATGAATTACTGATTTTATTCACTTTACTTTGACTAAAAAACAAGTTTTTCTATTCTCAGCAGATGCATATATATGACTTGATCCCTATAACAATAAGTAGGGCTCCAACTAAATACTTCACTATTTAACAAGTTAGTTACTCGTACAAAGATATAATTGGATTTGCTTACTAATTGGTTAACGTTTCCTTTTAATTCTTCAATTATTGCTCCTCTTTTAATTTCCCTTCGTTTCGTACTTCTGGTCTGGGCTGATCAGAAATAAATAATTGTGTACTCTAATCTTCGATGCTATTAAATTCGTTTCCTAAATATAAAACAGTAAAGATCATGTGTGGTGGAGTTTTCCAGATATTGTGATATATATATTTTTCCAGAGTTTAGGTGAAATATATCAAATATACTTAGGATGAAAGATGGTTCTTGAAGTACAGGCATTCATGAATTAACACAATTCTTTTTAGTGCTCTTGTTCCTTCTAAGATGTATCTACTTATGTCAGGCGCGATAAGAAATTTACTTTTACATGAATTAGGTGGAGTTTACTTACCATGATGTCATCCATAGGATTTGCAGGACTTGTCTCATCTGAACCACTTAAATTTGTAATAATATTAAAAAGTGCAGCAGGAAGTCGAGTCTGTTAAACAGAGCACAAATAAAGATCTTAAACATGAAAGTACCAAGGATGAAACTATTTTGTAATATCAAAAAGACTATGACAAGTTTCATTTTCCAGAACAATAGCAAAGAATTATTGGAAAACACTGAGTACTACAAGTGCAATTAATAGGTTAGTTAACAAACTTAAAGAATCTTTGCAGCTTAAGGGTACTAATATAACCAAACTCAGGTGGAATTCCACCTTCATAACTATTAAAATAACCTAACCTAAGTTCAAGATTTGGAAGCAAAGCCAAACTCTTTGGCATTTTTCCAGTAAGTGAGTTACCCTCTAAACCCAACCACAGTGAACTTTCAATGTGAGATTAAAACTGTTATTCGAAAGATTAACGTATTTGATAGAAGAAAGCTTGGATATATCTAAAGGGTGTGTACCAATTAAGTTATCTCCAAACATAATAAGGTTTTCAAGTTTGTCTAAAAGACCAATTTTAGGTGGAATGATACCAAAGAGAGGAACATTAGAAATGTTCAAAGATATAACACGTGAATCATTGTTACATGCTAAACTTCTGATTTAGCTCAAAAGATTTATAGAATAACTATTTGGTCTTCATAAGGAACCTACAGAAACTTTAGTGCTTATACTAATATCTGGGAACTTTGTATAAGGGATGCAAGTCCCACCATGCCCTCTTTTTAACATTTTCTGCTCATGTCCTACACGGGCTTCCATGACTCCTACATGAGCTTTCATGACTTCTAGATTTTTCCGCTCCCCCTCAAGTTGCTCTTGCACTTCTTTAAGTTTAGATTCTACACTCTCTCGTTTATGACGTTCTTCTTCCACCTCTTTTTTTTGTGCTTGCAGTTGCTCTTGAAGCCCTTGCATGGATCGCTTATTTGTTAGCTTAAGTCCCGATCCTTGGCCGCGGTAATAGCCTGACTTTTCTCCAACAATTTTCATAAAGGACGCATTATGTGACGACTCGGCCGGTCGTCTCATAAGTTACCACTCTGTTTCCCCCATTTCTGCTTCTTTTGTCTTGTTTATCCGTTTTTTGAGGTATCGGGTTGGTTAGATTGAATCCGGATTGGTTTGGAGAGGTTTGAGACACTTAGTCTCTTTTAAGAAGGTTTGAGTTGGAAAAGTCAACCGGATGTTGACTTATGTGTTAGAGGGATCGGATGTGAGTTCTGATGGTTCGGTTAGCTTCGAGAGGTGATTTATGACTTAGGAGTGTGATCCAGATGGGTTTTGGAGGTCCGGAGTAGAATTAGGCTTGAATTGGCGAAGTTGATAATTTGGCGATTCCGGTTGATAGGCGAGATTTTGATCCAGGGGTCGGAATGGAATTTCGAGAGTTGCAGTAGCTTCTTTGTGTCATTTGGGATGTGTGCGCAAAATTTCAGGTCATTCGGACGTGGTTTGGTTGGGTTTTTGATCGAAAGCGTATTTCGGAAGATTTTTAGAAACTTAGGCTTGAATCCGATGCGTTTTGGGTAATTTTATGTTGTTTGAGATAATTTGATGATTGGAGCAAGTTTGAATAAGGTTTTAGGATGTGATGGTGCTTTTGGTTGAGGTCCCGGGGGCCTCGGGTGAGTTTTGGGTGGTCAATCGGCTCATTTTGGAAATTAGGAAGTTGCAGATTTTTGTTCCAGCAGTTGCAGGTATTTTGTTCTTCGCGTTCGCGAGAGGAGACTCGCATTTGCGAAGGGTTAGGAGGGGAGGCATTTGATTTGGCGTTCGCGAGAGGGTCTGCGCGATCGCGAATAAAAAGTTGGGTCAGATGGGTTCGAGGTCTTTTGCCCATTGCGTTCACGAGGATGAGTACGCGTTCGCGTAGAGTGAGCTGAGGTAGGCATCGCGTTCGCGAAGAGTAAAAAGTGGTCAATGTTAGTTTGTGCTACGCGAACGCGAGGTGTTGACCGCATTCGCGAAGAAGGAAACTCAGGCCTGGGCAGAATGTTTTTAAGTCATTTTGTCCGCGATTTTGGGTCTATTTTCACCCATAGTTGATCATTTTGAGAGCTTTTTGAAGGAGATTAAAGAGGGATTCAAGGGGAAACGACTTGAGGTAAGATTTTTGGACATAAAACTCGATTCTATTGTGAAATCCACCTAGAAAATTATGGAAACTTAAGCTAAAAATGGAAGAACTAGGGCTTGGAATTTTGGACCTTTGATTTGGGATTTGAAGGGTCATTTGTGGACGGATTTTGATGTTTTTGGTATGTATGAACTCGTGGGGAGATAAGGAACCTATTGGTGTAAAAATTTCTGAGTTTCGAGAAGTGGGCCCGGGGATCGGGTTTTGCTAATTTCGGGATTTTTGGTATTTTTCGATTGTTTTCGCTTGGGCTTTGTTCCCATAGTATATTGTGACGTATTCGTTCTGATTTTGGATAGATTCGACGCACGTGGAGGCCAATTAGAAGGGCAAGGGCGTCACGAGCTAGGGATTTAGCCGGTTCGAGATGAGTAATGCTTGTAAATGATGTTTTGAGGGTTTGAAACCCCGAATTGTACATCGTAGTACTATATTGAGGTGTGGCACACGTTCGATGACGAGCGTGGGGTCGTGCACTATAGTGATTTGGACTTGGTCCGTCCCGATTGATGATTTTACCGCATATTTGCTTGAAAACTATTTGTATCACGGTATATTGGGCTGAATGCCATATTTGGGCTTCGTGCCAACTATTTGAACCCTTCGGGGCTTTTATTTGATATTTCCTCACTGTTTTGACTTACTATTTGAACTCAGTCATGGTATTTTCCACTGTTTTACTACTCAACCATTTTACTTAGTTTTGAGACTTAAATGATACTTTAAATGATGTTTGGGCTGAGAAACACTGTTTTACTATCGCCCGAGGGGCTTGTGATGATTTTTGACTGAGTAAGGACGAGGGCCTGTATTGTGAGGAAACACTGATACTGATTGGAGGCCGAGAGCCTGAGATATGTGCGCCACGAGGTGGCTTGATTGATATGAGGCCGAGGGCCTAGATTTGAAGCCACGAGATGGCATGTTATTGCACTTGGGCCGAAAGGGGCCCCTCCAGGAGTCTGCACACCCCCAGTGAGCGCGAGTACCCATTGAGATGTGTGATTGAGCCCGAGGGGCTGTTACTGTTGTGAGTTGTTGCCCGAGGGGCGGATGTGGTGTTACTGTGCCCGAGGGGCGAACTTTTATTTGTTTACCTTATCATAATTATCTGTCCATTACCTGTTTACTGATTTAAAGAGAATTTTTCTTGATTCTTACTAGTTTTCTTGATGTTAAATGATTTTACTGCTTCATTATAGATTGCCATATGCTTTTCGTGTTTTCTTGCTTTTAGCCATTATTTATATTCATTACTCACTGAGTTGTAGTACTCACTTTACTCCCTGCACCCTGTGTGCAGATTCAGGCGTAGCTAGTTCCCGATCTGGAGTGTTGATTTCCTCCAGTTCCAGGCGGGCTATTTCAGAGATTACGAGGTAGCTGTTGGCGTCCGCAGCCCCGTGTCTCCACTCTTCTATCATTTCTGTTTCCTACAAACACTTGTAGTAGTTTATGACTTTAGGAGACTGTACTGTGACTCGTAGATGCTCTTGACTTGTGACACTCCGGTTAGGGGTGTGTTGGGTTGGATTTCTGCATTTTTCTTGATAATTCCGTTATTCAGAATTATTAATCATGTTAGACTATTTTATGTTGTTTAACTACTTTAAAAGTTGAATTTGATTAAACTGGCTGGCCTTGTCTTCACGAGAGGCGCCATCACGACCGGGTTCGGGGTTAGGATCGTGACAAGTTGGTATCAGAGCCTAGGTTACATAGGTCTCACGAGTCATGAGCAGGTTTAGTAGAGTCTCGCGGATCGGTACGTAGACGTATGTATTTATCCTCGAGAGGCTGCAGAACCTTTAGGAAAAACTTCATATTCTTGAAATTCTTATCGTGCGAGTTTGTTGATCCGAGAACTAAACTTCTGTTGTTCTATTCTCTCACAGATGGTGAGGACACGCACTACCGGAGAGGGTAGACGACCCCTAGGGCCACCAGCTGCGGCCACCAGAGGCCGAGGACGCGGTCGTGGTCGTGGTAGAGGTAGAGTAGCGGGGGCAGCATCTGCAGATCCACCAGCTGCTCCAGTTTAGGACCAGGTTCCAGCTGTGGACCCTCTAGCAGCACCAGCTTAGGCACCAGCTGTGCCTATTGTGATTGCGGGTCTTCAGGAGGCCTTGGCTCAGATATTATCAGTTTGCACTGGCCTAGCTCAGGCGGTTTCAGCCACTACAGCCGCAACTACTCCACAGGCCGGGAGAGGCAGTCAGACTCCCGCCGCCCGCACGCCTGAGCAGGTCGTGCAGGGACTTCAGACACCGGGGGCACATCCCGCCCAGCCGGTCGCAGCTGCTCAGGACTATGTAGTTCCTGTCATGCTAGAGGATGAGCAACGTAGGTTGGAGAGATTTAGGAGACTTCAGCCTCCGGCCTTCAGCGGAGCAGAGGGCGAGGATGCCCAGGGCTTTTTAGATAAGTGTTAGAGGATGCTTCGCACAGCCGGTATTCTGGAGACCAGCGGGGTCGCTTTCACTACTTATCAGTTTTCAGGACCTGCTTTTTCTTGGTGGGAGGATTTTGAGAGGCATAGGCCTATTGGTGCAGCACCCTTATCCTGGCAGTAGTTCTCTGTTCTCTTTCTGGAGAAGTATGTACCGCAGTCTCGTAGAGAGGAGCTGCGTAGACAGCTTGAGTGGTTGCGACAGGGAGACATGACCGTGTCACAGTATGAGTTGAGATTCTCTGAGTTGGCTCGTCATGCCATCTGGTTGGTCCCGACAGATCGAGAGAGGATCAGGAGGTTTGACAATGGTCTTACTTATCAGCTTCGTATCCTTATGACCAGGGAGAGGGTGACTGGTGCTACATTCGAGGAGGTTGTGGATATTGCCAGGGAGATTGAGTCTGTCCGTCTCCAGGAGCGAGAGGAGAGGGAGGCCAAGAGGCCTCGAGGATCTGGTAGCTATAGTGGTGGTCCTTCGAGGGGCCAGTTTCAGCACGGCAGAGGCCGACAGTTCTGACATGGTCAGTCTGATCGCACAGGTTATCGAGGGGCGTCATCAGGTCATGGATCCCACAGCTCACACCAAGGCCATTCTTAACTTAGAGCCTCCCAGCTCAGAGCTCATCCCGTGCCCCATCTACTCAGGGCTCTTCTGCACCAAGTGCATCTACTGGTCACTCCGGTGCGAGGGGTTCTCATCATTCCCCTTCTCCAGCGCCTAGGAGTTGTTATGAGTGTGGCGAGGTGGGCCACATGTGGAGGCAGTTTCCCCGCCGTGTTGCTAGTTCATCTCAGCAGAGGTGCCAGTCATGAGCTTCAGCTTTAGTTGCTCCACCACCACCCGCCCAGCCAGCTAGGGGTGGGGATTAGTCAGCCAGGGGTCGTCCCAGATGGGGAGGTCGATCAGGGGGCAGTCAGGCCCGTTTCTATGCCATTCCAGGCAGATCCGATGCTGCTGCCTCCGACGCCGTCACTACAGGTATTATTTCAGTATGCCACAGAGATGCCTCTGTGCTATTTGATCCCGGTTCTACCTATTCTTATGTGTCATCGTACTTTGCTCATTATTTGGGTACTCCTCGTGAGTTTCTTGCTTTACCTGTTCATGTATCTACCCCGGTGGGCGATACCGTTGTTGCAGACCGTGTGTGCCGGTCGTGTGTGGTGATTATTGGGGTTCTAGAGACCCGAGTTGATCTTTTATTATTGAGTATGGTGGATTTTGATGTCATTCTGGGCATGGATTGGCTATCTCCGTGTCACGCTATTCTAGATTGCCATGCCAAGACAGTCACGTTGGCTATTCCGGGTGTGCCACAGATTGAGTGGCGAGGTGTGACTGATTATGTTCCTAGTAGAATGATCTCTTTCTTGAAAGCCCAGTGTATGGTTGGAGCTGAGACTCCCATTATTGATTCTGTTCCAATTGTGAGAGATTTCCCTTATGTATTTCCTGCAGACCTGCCGGGCATACCACCGGACAGGGATATTGATTTTGGTATTGATCTGGTGCCGGGCACTCAGCCCATTTCTATTCCGCCGTATCGTATGGCACCAGCGGAGCTGAATGAGTTAAAGGAGCAGCTTCAGGAACTCCTAGATAAGGGGTTCATTTGGCCTAGTGTGTCACCTTGGGATGCGCCGGTTCTGTTTATGAAGAAGAAGGATGGCACTATGAGAATGTGCATTGATTATAGGCAATTGAACAAAGTAACAATTAAGAACAAGTATCCTTTACCACGCGTTGATGATTTATTCGACCGGCTTCAGGGGGCGAGGGTATTCTCCAAGATTGATCTCCGTTCGGGTTATCACCAGTTGAAGATCAAGGATTCGGATATTCTTAAGACGGCCTTCAGGACCAGATATGGTCACTATGAGTTCCTGGTTATGTCTTTTGGGCTGACCAATGCCCTAGCAGTGTTCATGCATCTAATGAACAACGTGTTCCGGCCTTATCTTGACTCATTTGTCATAGTTTTTATTGATGATATCTTGGTGTATTCGCGTAGTCAGGAGGAGCACGCGGAGCATTTGAGGGTTGTATTGCAGAGGTTGAGGGAGGAGAAACTTTATGCAAAAATCTCCAAATGTGAGTTTAGGCTCAGTTTAGTGGCGTTCTTGGGGCACGTGGTGTCCAGTGAGGGTATTCAGGTTGATCGAAAGAAGATAGAGGCGGTGCAGAGTTGGCCCAGACCGTCCTCAGCCACTGAGATTCGTAGTTTTCTTGGTTTGGCAGGCTATTATCGCCGGTTTGTTCAGGGATTCTCATCTATCACATCGCCCTTGACCAAGTTGACTCAGAAGGGTATTTCATTTGTATGGTCGGACGAGTGTGAGGAGAGCTTTCAGAAGTTCATGGAGGTATGTTTTATGAACCAAAAACGTGATTTTATTGTGGAATCAACCTAGAAATTCATGGAAATTTAGCCAAAAATGAAAGAACTAGGGCTTGGGATTTTGAGATTTTAAATTGGGATTTGAGGGGTCATTTGGACTCCGATTTTGGTGTTCTTTATATGCTTAGACTCGTGGCGAGATAAGGAACCCGTTGATGTGAAAATTTTTGAGTTTCGAGAAGTGGGCCCGGGGTTTGGGTTTTGCTAATTTCGGGGTTTTTGATATTTTTCGATTGTTTTCGCTTGGGTTTTGTTCCCTTAGCCTATTGTGACGTATTCGTTGTGGTTTTGGTCAGATTCGACGCGTGAGGAGGCCAATTTGAGAGGCAAGGGTATAGCGAGCTAGAGCTTTGGCCGGTTTGAGGTGAGTAATGATTGCAAATGGTGTCCTAAGGGTTTGAAACCCCGGATTTGCACAAACGTAGTGCTATGTCGAGGTAAGACACACGCTGTATGATGAGCGTGAGGTCCATTACTACTTGGGATTGTGACTTGTTCCATCCCGATTGATGATTTTTACCGTATTTTGACTGAAATTGAATTATTATCACTATGATTTGGGCTAGTTGCCATGTTTGGGGCCTCGTGCCGACTTGTAGAACCCTTAGGGCATTATGACTGATTTTCCTCACTTTACTTATTGAAAATCACATCCTCAGCCATGCTTCTATTTGTTTAAACAATGTGAACCGGTTATATCAATGCTAATCCTAAATGAGGGAAATATGTGGGCTGAGATCCCTACCTTCTATTAATGTGCCCGAGAGACTGTGAGTAAAATGACTGAGAGGGGTTGAGAACCCAACAGTGAGGATATTATATATATTATGGATCGGGCTGCACGCCGCAGCAAATGTTTATGTGGATCGGGCTGTGCGCCGCAGCAATATAGCGCTTGGGCTGTAGGAGCCCCTCCCGGAGTCTACACACCCCCAGTGAGCGCAGTCGACTATTTATATGGATCGGGCTGTGCGCCACAGCAATGTACGGATCGGGCTGCACGCAGCAGCGATTATTTTGATTTTGGTTATTGTGAGAGATATTTGGGTACTGTGTACGAGGAACGGAATTATACTTGTTAAATATCTGATAAATCACCTGTCTTTACCTGATCAAAAGATATTTCACTGGACTTATTCACTATTTTTGCTGCTTTGAGTTGATTTACTGCTTGATATAGAACTGCTTAGTGCCTTTACATGATTTCTTACTGTCAGCCATTATTTATTATTATTACTCACTGGGTCGGAGTACTCACATTACTCCCTGCACCTTGCGTGCAGATTCAGGTGTTCCCGAGGCATAGTGGGAGTTTTCTTGCTGAATATCATCCACCGGAGTCATCGAGGTAGCTGCATGGCGTCCGCAGACCCGATTTCTCCCTCTATCTTTTTCTTTTCAGTATTCTAGACTATCTCTGTATTAGGCTGTTGAAATCTTGTGATAGAGGCTCTTGACTTGTGACACAGGATCGGTGGGGCTATTGTAGAGATATTGTTATGTTTTCCGCACATCTCATTTACTACTTCATACTTCTATTCATATTAATCAGTATTTAAAACTCTGTTAATCAGAAATGAACTCTATAAGCGAAGGGTTGTGATTGATAATTGGTCGGGCTTGCCTAGCAGTGTGTTGGGCGCCATCACGACCGGGGTTGGGGTCGTGACAGTTCCACGCCATTCAAGTATTCTGGCAATGCCCTAATCCTAAGAAGTATCCAACTTTTATCCATGATATAATAACCTACAAAAATATAAAATATTAACTGTCCCTCAAATTTTTTGCTGTCAATTTAGCAAAAAAAATAAATAAGAAAAAGGTCAGAGAAAGACTCTATACTAAAAAAACAGTAAATATAACAGCATATAAATTGAACGAACAGTGATACAAGCGAAGGAACACACTATAGATAAATAGTAATCAGCAAGACTCACCAAACTTTGTAGACGAGAAATAATGAAGCAAAGAATAGACCAGAACCAATTGGTCAGAGTTGTAGAATAATAAAGGAGAAAACCTTGCTAGAATAGTAACTGAAATAGGCTAAAGATTAAGGAAAAGATAATTAAAAGGAAGAAACTGGTTTGCCACTTTTCTTTGGGCGGAAATTTGAAAAATACTAAGCTAAATCTTAGGCCACTAACCAAACCTGTTGAGAAAATTAAGGCGTGAACAGAACTTGTTGAGACAACTAAGGGTTCTACCAAATATAAATTATTGCTAATTTATTATATTTTAAAACAATTATGTTTTCAAACAAAATATGGCAGCAACAAAAAACTTACCCAAAGCAACTAAAATAGTGGGCTAAAAATCCGGAAAAAGTGATTAACAAGAGAAAATTTTGGCGCGTTTGATTTTGGCGGAAAACTGGAAAATAATTAGCTAAGTTTTAGGACACAACCCACCTATTTTGTAGGCAAAAATAAAGTGTATTGACAACAATACAAATTTACTGTTGCCAATATCAAAGCAAAATCTCATTAACTTATTTTAAGCCATATTTACATCTGCAACTAATAAGGAAATCAAAGAACCAAATTTCAGCTGCTGTTCCAGAAAAATTAATGAAAAACGTACCTTTTTCCGGCCAGCGTGGTCAATGTTTATATCGAATCTCCTTTTCTTTCAATTTTTTCCAAAATCTTCCTCTAGTTCTCTTCAAAAATTTCAAATTCATGGCTGATGAATTAGATGGATTCGTCTTTGACAAAAAAGAATTTTTAAAGAATAATGGTGTCATCGAATTGGAGAATGTTGGGGAGTAGTCTTTGAAGCAGAGAGCAATTGACATTACAATTACAAAAAGAAACAGAGAGCAATTTGTGAATGCTGTCAAAGATAGGATTCTTGGTAGCTCCGTCCGTGTACGTGGCCAAAATGAAAGGACAATGCTATTACACGTAGCAAATTAAAATGTGAAGGAATTGGATTAAGCCAAGTACATAGTACAATTGGCATTGCTTTTGGTACAACTCTTCAATGCAGTGATTGGTAACAATGAATCAGACATTGCTAAAGATTCTATGATAATAGCAACAATTTTTTAAAGTTGTTGTCACTTATTACAATAAGCCAACAACACTGTGATTGTTGCAAAAAGTTGTTGCCAATTTTTTTAGTTTAAAATTATGTCACGACCTTAAACCCAGATCTGGTCGTGGTGGCGCCTCTCGTGAAGACAAGGCCAGCCGACACATTTTCAATTCGAAGTTAAATAGCTAAACATCAATAAAACAGGCTATAACATGATATAATAATACTACACAGCAGATAATATCATCACAATGCGGAAGTACAACCCAAACACAGCCCAAACCGGGGTGTCACTAGTCATGAGCATCTACTAAGGTCTAAATACAACTGACGAAGTCTGAAGTGTACTAAGTACAGACTAATAGAATAAAGAGGGAGAAAAGCAGTGCTGCGAACGCCGACAGCTACCTTGCTAAACTCCGGTGACTCTGCCTCAGCTCAACCAATACCCGCTACTGGGTGCTGAAATACCTGAATCTGCACACAAGGTGCAGGGAGTAAAATGAGTACTGCCAACTCAGTGAGTAATAATCATAAATAAAGATTGAGTGATAAGAAATCACGAAAAGAACATCAACATGTTGTATAGAAGCAGTTTCAAAAACCAGTAGAAAGCAATGAAGCTGTAAAATCCCTTAAAACATCTTAGCTCAGTTTGAACTTCTTTGAAAATAACTTTCTCAACAGTTACGCAAATGAATGCAGAACAGCTAGTGCAGATAGGCACAGAAATCCGCCCCTCGGGCACAAATACACAATTAAACAGGTAAATGACAGGCAAATAAGAAAGATAAGCTCATAAGGTTCGCCCCACGGGCACAATGTCAACAAATCCGCCACTCGGGCAATATCTCAGAACAGTACCAGCCCCTCGGGCAATCACAAAGAACAATACCAGCCCCTCGGGCTATAACTCACATCATACTGGGTACCCGCGCTCACTGGGGTGTGTAGACTCCTGGAGGGGCCCCTTACGGCCCAAGCGCAATAACAAGTCATCTCGTGGCATCATAAATAGGCTCTCGGCCTCATATCAATATCAAGCCACCTCGTGGCGTACAATCTCAAGCCCTCGGCCTCATAATCAAAATCAGTGTATCACCGCTGCGGCGTGCAGCCCGACCCAAAAGATATGTATCACCGCTGCAGCGTGCAGCCCGACCCAAAAGATATCCTCACAACACAAGCCCTCGGCCTTACTCAGTCAAAAATCACATAAGCCTCTCGGGCAACAGTAAAACAGTATTTCTCAGCCCAAAACATCATTTAAAAATTATTTGAGTATTAAAACAGAGTAAACATGGCTGAGTTTTGAAAATAGAGGAAATAACATGACTGAGTTCAAGTATAAAGTCAAAACAGTAAGGAAACATCAACAACAATCCCTGAAGGGTTCAAATAATTGGCACGGAACCCAAATATGGCATACAGCCAAATAATGATGATAGCAAATAGATTTCAATCAAATACACGATAAAATCATCAATCGGAACGGACCAAGTCACAATCCCCAATAGTGCACGACCCCACGCTCGCCATTAAGCGTGTGCCTCACCTCAATATAGCACTACGATGTGCAATCCGGGGTTTCAAACCCTCAGAACATCATTTAAAAAAAATTACTCACCTCGAACCGGCTAAATCTCTAGCTCGCGACGCCTTTGCCCTTTGAATTGGCCTCCACGTGCGTCGAATCTATCCAAAATCAGAATGAATACGTCACAATATGCTAAGGGAACAAAGCCCAAGCGAAAACAATCGAAAAATACAAAAAATCCCGAAATTAGCAAAATCCGAGCCCAGGTCCCACTTCTTGAAACTCAGAAATTTTTACACCAATAGGTTCCTTATCTCCCCACGAGTTCATACATACCAAAAACATCAAAATCCGTCCACAAATGACCCTTCAAATCCCAAATCAAAGGTCCAAAATTCCAAGCCGTAATTCTTCCATTTTTAGCTTAAGTTTCCATGATTTTCTAGATAGATTTCACAATAGAATCGAGTTTTAAGTCCAAAATTTTTACCTCAAGTCGTTTCCCCTTGATACCCTCTTTAATCTCCTTCAAAAAACTCTCAAAATGATCAACTATGGGTGAAAATAGACCCAAAATCGCGGACAAGACGACTTAAAAACATTCTGCCCAGGTCTGACTTCCCTTCTTCGCGAACGCAGTCAAACTCTCACGTTCCCGAAGCACAAACTTGCATTGACCAAATTTTACTGTACCCGAACGCGAAACACCTTACACGAATGCGATGAACAAAAGAACCTCGATCCCAAATTACTCTACGTGATCGCGGATACCCTCTCGCGAACGCGATGCACTGCATCCCAACCTTCCGCGAACGCGAAGCCCATCTCGCGAACGCGAAGGCTAAATCCTGGCTTTCCTCAATTCCTTCTTCGCGAACGCGAGGCTCCTCTCGCGAATGCGAAGAGATAAATCTCTGCAACACTGAACCTTAAATTTCTGCAACTTTCAAACTCCAAAAATGCCCCGAATGACCATCCGAAACTCACCCGAGGCCCGCGGGACCTCAACCAAAGGCACCAACACATCATAAAACCTTATACAAACTTGCTCCAGTCATCAAAACACCTCAAACAACATCAAATTACCCAAAACACATCGAATTCAAGCCTAAGTTTCTAAAAATCTTCCGAAATACGCTTTCGGTCAAAAATCCAACCAAACCACGTCCGAATGACCTGAAATTTTGCACACACATCCCAAATGACACAACGAAGCTACTGCAATTCTCGGAATTCCATTCCGACCCCCGGATCAAAATCTCACTTACCAACCGGAAATCGCCAAAATATCAACTTCGCCAATTCAAGCCTAATTCTACTCCGGACCTCCGAAACCCATTCCGATCACACTCCTAAGTCATAAATCACCTGCCAAACCTAACCGAACCATCGGAACTAACATCCGAGCCCTCTAACACATAAGCCAACATCCGATTGACTTTTCCAACTTAACACTTCTTAAAAGAGACTAAGTGTCTCAAACCTCTCCAAACCAACCCGGATTCAACCCAACCAACCCGATACTTCAAAACACAGATAACCAAAACATAAAGAAGCAGAAATGGGGGAAACGGAGCGATAACTCATGAGACGACTGGCCGGGTCGTCACAAATTAATTATCTAAATAATAGAATATAGCAACAATATCATAATATTTGCTAACAAGAAAATTTTTGTGATTAAAAATTATATGATTTAGCAACAACTTTATGAGGTTGTTGCTATTTGTTCATTTTTGCCAACAATACTATTGTTGTTGCTAAAAAGTTATTGCAAATTCCATACTTTCTTGTAGTGCTTTGCTACGTTTGCTGATACTCTATGTGACCAAAATAAAAGAAGAATTTTATTATTCTCTTAACTTATGGAAATAACTACTCTCTCCGCTCCATATATAATAAGTGACTTTTTAGCCTTTCACACACCCCTTAAGAAAATGCAAACTCCTAGAGAAAAAATGTATTCACTAAATTGCCCTTAATTAATTGTTACCTTGGCACATTGGAATATATAAACAAGGGCAAATTTTGAAAAAATAAAATTAATTCCTTCTTGATTATGTGAAAGGACACTTATAGCCCGTTTCGATTAGCTGATTGTAAATAACTGGTAAGCTTGAAGTGCTGAAAAGTTTTTTAAGTGTTGCAACTGATTTTTAAAATAAGCATTTACGTGCTTGGATAGAAGTACTGAAACTGATAATATGCAGTTAATGTTTTTAATTAAAAAGTGTTGATAAGCTATTCTTTTGTTAAAAGGACTAAAATACCCTTGAGTTTTTTTTTCAAAAGATTAAATTAAAAAAATAATTAATAGCAAATATGGAATGAAGAGAAAGTCAAGAAATTTATTTTGGGAAAAGTATTTTGTGAATTAGAAAATATTATTAAGGATAAATTAGTAAAAGTGTTGGTCTAACTAAAAGTGCTTATAAGCCGAAAAGCCATAAGTTGGGAGTGACCAGCTTATGACTTATGGCCAGAGGCGGAGCCAGGATTTAAAGCTTGTGAGTTCGGGATTCTAGTTAGTTTATGTTACTGGGTTCTAAATTAACAATTTATACATATTCAATGAATTTTATAAGACAAATACATAGATTTAGACCAAAGTTATTGGGTTCGATTGAACCCGCATGTCCTATGGTAGCTCCGCCCCTGCTTATGGCTGATTTTAGCTTATATATCACTACTAGAAATCAGGTGATTTCCGTCCAAGGGTTTCCGATTGAACTCGGTCGGAAATTTTTTCCGACCGACACGTCGGAAAAAAGAGTACTTGGTCGCAAAAGTCAACAAAACTTGGTTGAAAGCCAAAAAAATAAACTTTCCGACCGAATTCGGTCGGAAATTTGGAAATTTTTTAATAAATAATTATTTTTGTACGTTGTATGCCAGTTTGACTAAATGTTTGACCTATTTCCGACCGAACTGGTCAAATATTTCATCAAACTTGTATACAACGTACAAAAATAATTATTTATTGAAAAATTTCCATAATTCGTTCGGAAATTGGTCAAACATTGTCACAACCCGGATTTCTCGCTCTCGGGGTCGTGATGGCGCCTACTCGTAGTAGCTAGGCAAGCCATTTTGATTACTTTTTCCATTAATAAACAAATCTTTTTAACAATTTATGACGACAATATAAAAAACCAAAACTAATTAATAGCGGAAGTCTTAATTATAGAAATTGAATAACACACGGAGTAGTCAATATAAGCCTCTACCCAAGACTGGTGTCATAATACTCACGAACTGCTAAGAATTTCTAAATACAAGGGTCTGAAAGAACACATAAGCTGTTTGTCTCGAATACAAAGAGGCAACAGTCTAAAAGAGAGAATAAGAGAGAGACGCCGGGCCCGCGGACGCCTGCAAGGCTACCTCGGGTCTCACGATACTGAAAGCCTGCTCCCGTGCTAATGCTGCTGCTGCTGCTCGAAACCTGGGCCTGTGCAAAAAATACACAGAGTGTAGCATCAGCACAACCGACCCCATGTGATGGTAAGTGTCTAGCCTAATCCTGGCGAAGGAGTGACGAGGCTAGACCAGACTACCACATAACCTGTGAAATTTCATATATATATATATATATATATATATATATATATATATATATATATATATATATATATATATATATATATATATACAGCGGAATCGATATACAAAACAGATAAATGATAGGGGAGGGAAAACATGCTGTGGGGAGTATAATAAATTCCAAATAAGAGTCGTCCAGTAATAAGGAATACAACACAATTCAATAATATGTAATGAAACAGAATTCAACTAGTGCACGGCATCACCCTTCGTGCTTTTACTCTCGTCCTCACCAAGCAATAACATGTGCACGGCATCACCCTTCGTGCTATTACTCTCGTCCTCACCAAGCAATAATATGTGCACGGCATCACCCTTCGTGCTTTTACTCTCATTCCTCACATATATCAATAGAATCGGCACGGAATGGTACATCATGCGGCACGCCATCACCCTTCGTGCTTTAACACTCTTTCTCATAATAAGAAAACAATGCATGGCATCACCCTTCGTGCTTTACACTCCTTCCTTACCATAAACAAACAGTGAACAACATCACCCTTCGTGCTTTAACACTCTTCCTCACCCAATCAACAATCACAAACAAGGGCAAGGGAATAAATAAACAATAACGAGAATCCCGGCAAGGGAACACAAACAACAATTAAAAACCCGGCAAGGGTACTATATCAATAACCAACAACGTCCCGGCAAGGGAATAAATCATTAACTCTTTACTTTCTTTCACTTTCATCTCATAGTTCATATTATCACTTGAGCCAATGCTCCAAAGAGTTACTTATCTCATATACCTTCACAATTCGTATTTCAACCCGAGCCAATGCTCCACGAAGTTTCAAGATCACAATTTCTTTCACAAGGTCTTTACAACATATAGAAGTCATCATTTAAGCATGGAAGGCATAACAACAACCAAACTATTCGCAAATAAGGACTCACGGTCATGCTAGACACCAATGTATAGATACTCGTCACCATGCCTATACATCGTACTCGACAATTAGCAAGTTACAAATAAGACTCAACTCCTATTCCCTCAAGCTAGGGTTATACCAAACACTTACCTCGATGCCTTGAACTCAACTCAAGCCTCAACTATGGCTTTAACCCGTAATTCCCCCTCCAATCCACTCGAATCTAGCCACAAATTACTTAATTACATTAATAAACACTAAATGAATAAATTTGAATGCATAAAAATGAATTTCTCAAAGTCTTTCCAAAAATTCAAAAATCGCCCCCGGGCCCGCGTGGCCAAAACCCGAGGTTCGAACCAAAATCTGGTTACCCATTCCCCCACGAACTCAAATATGTAATTTGTTTTGAAATCGGACCTCAAATTGAGGTCCAAATCCCCAATTTTAGAAAAACCTAGGTTCTACCCAAAACCCCCAATTTTACCCATGAAAATCTTTGATTTTAAGTGGAAAACATGTTAAATGATGTTAATGATTGAAGGAATTGAGTAAAAATCTACTTAGAAATGATTTGGGATGAAACATCTTCTTGAAAAATCGCCTAAGGAGTTTGGGTTTTGAAAGAATGATGAAAAATGGTGAAAATTCGACTAAGTATAAAATTTGTTGGGCCTCAGATGTGGGAATTGCGAAGTCGAGTTCGCATTTGCGAACTCTGAAGAAAACTGGGAGGTTCGCATTTGCGAGAGAAAATGTCGCATTTGTGACGGCTCGCTATCGCATTTGCGGACAAGTGTTCGCATTTGCGAAGGCTGAGGCTACAGGCGGGCATCGCATTTGCGATGGAATTCTTCGCATTTGCGAAGGATGCTGCCCAGGTGAAGTCTCGCATTTGCGAAGCTGGATTCGCATTTGCGAAACCTGCAAGTCAGGCATACCAGCAGTCTTATAAGTTCAAAAATGCAATCCGACACCTATCCAAAACTCACCCGAGCCCTCGGGGCTCCAAACCAAATACGCAGACAACCTCAAAAACATCATACAGACTTACTCGTGCGATCAAATCGCCAAAATAACATCATATACATCGAATCAAGCCTCAAAACTCATGATTTCTTCCAAACTCTCATAAAATATAAATTTTCCATTTTAAGTCCGAAACACGCCAAACGACGTCCGTTTTCAACCAAACTTTACAGAAAGCGCTTAAATAATATATAAGACTTGTTCCGGGCGCCGGAACCAAAATACGGGCCCGATACCACAGTCTTTTAATCAAATTTTATTTCCAGTTTCCTTAATAATTTTAGAAAAACAATTTTACTCAAAAATTCATTTCTCGGGCTTGGAACCTCGAAATTCGATTCCGGGCATACGCCCGAGTCCCATATTTTTCTACGAACCCTCCGGGACTGTCAAATCACGGGTCCGGGTCCGTTTACCCAAAATGTTGACCGAAGTCAAATATATTCATATTAATATCAAAATTTAGCATTTTTCACACGGAATTCATATTTAAGCTTTCCGGCTACGCGCCCGGACTGCGCACGCAAATCAAGGCAACCCTAAATGAGGTTTTCGAGGCCTTGGCAGCACGGAATGAATGAGAAAACAGGTGATGACCCTTTGGGTCGTCACATTCTCCACCTTTAAAACAACTGTTCGTCCTCAAACGGACAAAAGAAAGAAGTACCTGAGTCGGGGAAAAGATGAGGATAACGACTCCGCATATCAGACTCGGATTCCCAGGTCGATGCCTCAGGAGGCTGACCTCTCCACTGAACACGAACAGAAGGAAAGCTCTTGGATCTCAACTGACGAACCTGCCGGTCTAGGATAGCTACCGACTCCTCCTCATAGGACAAATCCTTGTCCAACTGGACAGTGCTGAAGTCTAACACGTGGGCTGGATCGCCGTGATACCTCCTAAGCATGGATACATAAAAAACTGGATGCACGGCTGATAAGCTAGGCGGCAATGCAAGTCTATAAGCCACCTCTCCCACTCGATCAAGAATCTCAGACGGACCAATGTACTTAGGGCTAAGCTTGCCCTTCTTCCCAAATCTCATCACGCCCTTCATAGGCGACACTCGGAGCAAAACCCGCTCACCAACCATGAAAGCTACCTCTCGAACCTTACGATCTGCATAGCTCTTTTGTCTGGACTGAGCTGAACGAAGCCTATCCTGAATGATCCTGACCTTGTCCAAGGCCTCCTGAACCAAATCCGTACCTATCAACCGAGCCTCTCCCGGCTCAAACCATCCAATCGGAGACCGACACCGCCTACCATACAAAGCCTCATAAGGAGCCATCTGGATGCTCGACTGATAGCTGTTGTTGTAGGCAAACTCCTCTAAAGGCAAGAACTGATCCCATAAACCTCCAAAGTCAATAACACAAGCCCGGAGCATATCCTCCAAAATCTGAATAGTCCGCTCGGACTGACCGTCCGTCTGGGGATGGAATGCTGTGCTCAACTCGACCCGTGTGCCCAACTTTCGCTGAACTACTCTCCAGAAGCGCGAGGTAAACTGCGTACCCCGATCCGAAATGATAGATGCCGACACATCATGAAGGCGAACAATCTCCCGGATATAAATCTCAGCTAATCTCTCGGATGAATAGGAGACTGCCACAGGAATGAAATGCGCTGACTTGGTCAGCCTATCCACAATGACCCAAACTGCATCGAACTTCTTCCGAGTCAACGAAAGTCCGGTAACGAAGTCTATAGTGACCCTCTCCCACTTCCACTCGGGAAGCTCAATCCTCTGAAATAAACCACCAGGCCTCTGATGCTCATACTTAACCTGCTGACAATTCAAACACCGAGCCACATGTGCAACAATATCTTTCTTCATTCTACGCCACCAATAATGGTGCCGCAAATCCTGATACATCTTCGCGGCGCCCGGATGAATAGAGTACCGGGAACTATGGGCCTCCTCTAAGATCAACTCTCGAAGTCCATCCACACTGGGCACACAAACTCTCCCCTGCAGTCTCAAAACTTCATCCGCATCTAAGGTAACATGCCTGGCGCCTCCGCGCTACACCGTGTCTCTAAGGACACACAAATGGGGATCATCAAACTGTTGATCACAGATACGCTCCAATAATGAAGAGCGAGCGACCGTGCAAGCTAATACTCGGCTAGGATCAGAAATATTCAGCCTCACAAATCGATTAGCCAAAGCCTGAACATCCAAAGCAAGCGGCCTCTGACTGACCGGAATATAAGCAAGACTGCCCATACTGGCTGACTTCCTACTCAAAGCATCGGCCACCACATTGGCCTTCCCCGGATGGTATAAATTGGTGACATCATAGTCCTTCAACAACTCCAACCACCTCCTCTACCTAAAATTCAACTCCTTTTGCTTGAACAAATACTGAAGACTCTTGTGGTCGGTGAACACCTCACATGCCACACCATACAAATAGTGCCTCCAAATCTTCAAGGCGTGAACAATATCTGCCAACTCTAAATCATGCACTGGATAGTTCTTCTCATGAATCTTCAACTGCCTCGAAGCATAGGCAATAACCATGCCATCCTGCATCAACACTGCACCAAGCCCAATACGGGAAGCATCACAATAAACTGTATAAGGCCCTGATCCTGTGGGCAAAACCAACACTGGTGCCGTAGTCAGAGCTGTCTTGAGCTTCTGAAAGCTCGCCTCACACTCGTCCGACCATCAGAACTGGGCACCTTCTGGGTCAACCTGGTCATCGGGGCTGCAATAGACGAAAACCCCTTCACAATCTGACGGTAGTAGCCTGCCAATCCCAAGAAACTCCGAATCTCTGTAGCTGTTGCTGGTCTAGGCCAGTTCTTGACTACCTCAATCTTCTTCGGGTCCACCTGAGTACCTTCTGCTGATACAACGTGACCCAGAAATGCTACTGAACTCAGCCAGAACTCACACTTGGAGAACTTGGCATATAATTGACTATCCCTCAGAGTCTGAAGAACCACTCTAAGGTGCTGCTCGTGCTCCTCCTGGCTGCGGGAGTACACCAAAATATCATCAATAAAGACTATCACGAACATGTCCAAATATGGCCTGAACACTCGGTTCATCAACTCCATAAATGTTGCTGAGGCATTGGTAAGTACTAGCAAAAATTTTACCTGACCTTTTGCTTGTGGTAATGGACCCACGATATCCATTCCCCACTTCATGAATGGCCATGGTGATATGACCGCATGTAACAACTCCGCGGGTCTATGCATGTTGTTACTNGTTTGGAAGTAAATAGTTACCGTACTACTTCCGTAATTATTATCTGACTTTGATTTAATTACTTGTTATTTTTCGAATTCACGTATAAATATTTTTGAACAAATTCAGTTTGTATTTGCAGTTTACCTTTAATTTGATGTTGATGAATGTACTACACATGGAACCTGGAGAGCCACTAGCATTGCAGTTATTAGAGGATTTCCTAACGTTCATGAAAGCGACCATCTGAACTGGGCACCCTTCTGGGTCAATCTAGTCATCGGGGATGCAATAGATGAAAATCCCTCCACGAACCGTCTGTAGTAGCCTGCCAACCCCAAGAAACTCCGAATGTCTGTAGCTGATGCTGGTCTAGGCCAGTTCTTGACTGCCTCTATCTTCTTCGGGTCCACCTGAATACCCTCAGCTGATACAACGTGACCCAGAAATGCAACTGAACTCAGCCAGAACTCACACTTAGAGAACTTGGCATACAACTGACTATCCCTTAGAGTCTGAAGAACCACTCTAAGGTGCTGCTCATGCTCCTCCTGGCTGCGGGAGTACACCAAAATATCATCAATAAAGACTATCACGAACATGTCCAAATATGGCCTGAACACTCGGTTCATCAACTCCATAAATGTTGCTGAGGCATTGGTCAACCCAAATGACATGACCAAGAACTCATAGTGCCCATACCGAGTATGGAAAGCTGTCTTAGGGACATCGAATGCCCAAATCCTCAACTAATGGTAGCCAGACCGCAAGTCGATCTTGGAGAATACCCTGGCACCCTGAAGCTGGTCAAACAAATCATCAATCCTCGACAGTGGATACTTATTCTTAATCGTTACCTTGTTCAATTGCCGGTAATCAATACATATTCTCATTGACCCATCCTTCTTCTTGACAAATAACACCTGCGCACCCCAAGGAGAGACACTGGGTCTAATGAAACCCTTCTCAAGCAAATCCTGCAACTGGTCCTTTAACTCCTTCAGCTCCGGCGGGGCCATACGATATGGCGGGATGGAAATGGACTAGGTGCCCGGAGCCAAATCAATACAGAAATTAATGTCCCTGTCGGGTGGCATACCCGGCAGGTCTGAAGGGAAAACATCTGGAAACTCCCGGACAATAGGCACAGAATCTATATGAGGAACCTCGTCACTGGAATCACGAACATAGGCCAAATAGGCCAGACACCCCTTCTCGACCATACGTCGAGCCTTCACGTACGAAATGACATTGCGGGTAGAATAACCTGGAGTGCCTCTCCATTCTAAACGAGGCATGTCCGGCAAAGCTAAGGTCACAGTCTTGGCATGGCAGTCCAAGATGGCGTGATAGGGTGATAACCAGTCCATACCCAGAATGATATCAAAGTCAACCATATCTAAGAGCAACAAGTCTACACGGGTCTCAAGACCCCCAATCACTACAACACACGACCGATGGACTCGGTTGACTACGATAGAGTCCCCCACCGGTGTAGACACATATACAGGAACACCCAATACATCACTAGGCATGACCAAGCATGGTGCGAAATAAGATGAAACATACGAATACGTAGACCCTGGATCAAATAGTACCGAAGCATCTCGATCACAAACCAGAACCGTACCTGTGATGACTGCATCTGAAGCCTCAGCCTCGGGCCTGGCTTGAAGAGCATAACAATGAGGCTGGGCCTCACCACCCTGAACCGTATCCCTAGGTCGATCTGCTGCTAGCTGACCTCCACCCCTGGCGGTCTGAGCTCCACCTCTATGACCTCTCCCTCCACCTCTAGTACCTCTACCCCCGCCTCTAGCTGGCTGGGCTGGCTGTGGCGCACCTGGTGCCTGAACCACGGCACGAGAATCCTGGTGCGGAGAACTGCTAGGTGCTCGAGGGAAAAATCTAGCAATATGACCCGTGTCACCACAAGTGTAACAAGCCCTCAGCTGCTGAGTCTTCTGTCCCTGTCGACCTGAATGGCCTCCGCGGAAACTCTAAAGTGGCGGTGCGCTGATAGGAGCTGGCGGTGCAACGAGTGACTGCTGATTAGAATAGTATGCCTGAGAACCACAGCCACCTGCTATACCGTGAGAAACCTGAAGGGCCGACTGAAAGGGCCTAGGAGGATGGCCTCTACCATATGAATCCCTACCTCCAGATGAGGTACCACTGAATCTGCCGGAATGACTGGCCCTCTTGTCTCCCCCGTGACCACTCCCCTGTGACAGAACCATCTCAACTCGGCGGACCACATTGGCCGCCTCCTGAAAGCTGATCTCAGTACCAGTCTCCCTAGCCATCTGGAGACGAATCGGCTGAATCAAACCATCAATAAACCTCCTCACCCTCTCTCTCTCGGTGGGAAGTATGACAAGAGCATGGCGAGCTAGATCAATAAACCAGGTCTCATACTGAGATACCGTCATAGAACCCTGCTGGAGGTGCTCGAACTGCCTCCGATAAGCATCTCTCTGAGTAACGGGGAGAAACTTCTCCAGGAACAACTCTGAAGACTGATCCCAAGTCAAAGACGGCGACCCTGCTGGTCTGGCTAAACAGAAATCTCTCCACCAAGTCTTGGTGGATCAAAATAGGCGAAATGCAGCAAAATCAACTCCATTGGACTCAACAATGCCCATGTTCCGAAGAACCTCGTGGCAGCTATATAAGAAATCCTGTGGGTCCTCAGAAGAAGCACCACTGAATGTAGTAGGTGAAGAGCTTGGTGAACCTATCCAGCCTCCACAAAGCATCTGCGTACATAGCCGCTCCATCGCCGGTCCGAGCAACTACCCCCGGCTGAACTGCCATAGCTGGCTGAACCACTGGAATCTGACCTTGGGGAGCTACCTGCTCCGGAGTGCGTGTAGCAGGAGTCTGGGCTCCTCCTCCAGCCTAAGAAGTGGCTGGTGCTACAGGAAGCAATCCTGCTCGGGTGACACTCTCCATGAGGCCCACCGGAACTGCTGCGGCTGGGGCCGGAACCTCCTCCTCAAAGTTAACCTGAGGCTCCGCCGCTGGTGCTGCTGCTTGGGGCTGAGCTCTGCCCCTACCTCAGCCTCTAGCACGGCCTCTTCCTCGCCCTCTGCCCCTAGCGGGAGCTGCCTGGGGCTCGGACTGCTGATCGGTAGATGAAGAAGCGCGTGTTCTCGCCATCTGCGAAAGAACAAAGTAGAAATCCAATTAGCATTGAGAAACAGAACCGCATGACTAGAAAGAACAAATGTGAAACTTTTCCTAACTCTGTAGTCTCTGGGATAAATACAGATGTCTCCGTACCGATCCCTCAGACTCTACCAAGTTTTTCCGTGAGTTGTGAGACCTATGTAACCTAGTGCTCTGATACTAACTTGTCACGACCCGGATTTCCCGCCCTCGGGGTCGTGATGGCGCCTACTCGTAGTAGCTAGGCAAGCCATTTTGATTACTTTTTACATTAATAAACAAATCTTTTTAACAATTTATGACGACAATATAAAACAACAAAACTAATTAATAGCGGAAGTCTTAATTATAGAAACTGAATAAAACACGGAGTAGTCAATATAAGCCTCTACCCAAGACTGGTGTCACGATACTCACGAACTGCTAAGAATTTCTAAATACAAGGGTCTGAAAGAACACATAAGCTGTTTGTCTCGAATACAAAGAGGCAACAGTCTAAAAGAGAGAATAAGAGAGAGACGCCGGGCCTGCGGACGCCTGCAAGGCTACCTCGGGTCTCACGATACTGAAAGCCTGCTCCCGTGCTAATGCTGCTGCTGCTGCTCGAAACCTGGGCCTATGCAAAAAAATGCACAGAGTGTAGCATCAGCACAACCGACCCCATGTGCTGGTAAGTGTCTAGCCTAACCCCGGCGAAGTAGTGACGAGGCTAGACCAGACTACCACATAACCTGTGAAATTTCATATATATATATATATATATATAGATCGGAATCGAAATACAAAACAGATAAATGATAGGGGAGGGAAAACATGTTGTGGGGAGTATAATAAATTCCAAATAAGAGTCGTCCAGTAATAAAGGAATACAGCACAATTCAATAATATGTAATGAAACAGAATTCAACTAGTGCACGGCATCACCCTTCGTGCTTTTACTCTCGTCCTCACCAAGCAATAACATGTGCACGGCATCACCCTTCGTGCTTTTACTCTCATTCCTCACATATATCAATAGAATCAGCACAGAATGGTACATCGTGTGGTACGGCATCACCCTTCGTGCTTTAACACTCTTTCTCATAATAAGCAAACAATGCACGGCATCACCCTTCGTGCTTTACACTCTTTCCTTACCATAAACAAACAGTGCACAGCATCACCCTTCGTGCTTTAACACTCTTCCTCACCCAATCAACAATCACAAACAAGGGCAAGGGAATAAATAAACAATAATGAGAATCTTGGCAACGGAACACAAACAACAATTAAAAACCCGGCAAGGGTACAATATCAATAACCAACAACGTCCCGGCAAGGGAATAAATCATTAACTCTTTTCTTTCTTTCACTTTCATCTCATAGTTCCCATTAAGCCAATGCTCCAATGAGTTACTTATCTCATATACCTTCACAATTCGTATTTCAACCCGAGCCAATGCTCCACGAAGTTTCAAGATAACAATCTCTTTCACATGGTCTTTACAACATGTAGAAGTCATCATTTAAGCATGGAAGGCATAACAACAACCAAACTATTCGAAAATAAGGACTCACGGTCATGCTAGACACCAATGTATAGATACTCGTCACCATGCCTATACATCGTACTCGACAATTAGCAAGTTACAAATAAGAATCAACTCCTATTCCCTCAAGCTAGGGTTAAACCAAACACTTACCTCGATGCCTTGAACTCAACTCAAGACTCAACTATGGCTTTACCCCGTAATTCCACCTCCAATGCGCTCAAATCTAGCCACAAATTACTTAATTACATTAATAAACACTAAATGAATTTATTTGAATGCATAAAAATGAATTTCTCAAAGTTTTTCCCAAAAGTTCTAAAATTGCCCCCGGGCCCACGTGGTCAAAACCCGAGGTTCGAACGCAAACCCGGTTACCCATTCCCCCACGAACTCAAATATATAATTTATTTTGAAATCGGACCTCAAATTGAGGTCCAAATCCCCAATTTTAGAAAAACCTAGGTTCTACCCAACACCCCCAATTTTACCCATGAAAATCTTTGATTTTAAGTGGAAAACATGTTAAATGATGTTAATGATTGAAGGAATTGAGTAAAAATCGACTTACAAATGATTTGGGATGAAACTTGTTCTTGAAAAATTGCTTAGGGAGTTTGGGTTTTGAAAGAATGATGAAAAATGGTGAAAATTCGACTAAGTATAAAATTTGCTGGGCCTCAGATGTGGGAATTGCGAAGTCGAGTTCGCATTTGCGAACTCTGAAGAAAACTGGGAGGTTCGCATTTGCGAGAGAAAATGTCGCATTTGCGACGGCTCGCTATCGCATTTGCCGACAAGTGTTCGCATTTGCGAAGGCTGAGGCTACAGGCGGGCATCGCATTTGCGATGGAATTCTTCGCATTTGCGAAGGATGCTGCCCAGGTGAAGTCTCGCATTTGCGAAGCTGGATTCGCATTTGCGAAACCTGCAAGTCAGGCATATCAGTAGTCTTATAAGTTCAAAAATGCAATCCGACACCTATCCAAAACTCACCCGAGTCGTCGGGGCTCCAAACCAAATACGCACACAACCTGAAAAACATCATACGAACTTACTCGCGCGATCAAATCGCCAAAATAACATCATATACATCGAATCAAGCCTCAAAACTCATGATTTCTTCCAAACTCTCATAAAATATAAATTTTCCATTTTAAGTTCGAAACACGCCAAACGACGTCCGTTTTCAACCAAACTTTACAGAAAAAGCGCTTAAACCATATATAAGACTTGTTCCGGGCGCCGGAACCAAAATACGGGCCCGATACCATAGTCTTTTAATCAAATTTCATTTCCAAATAATTTCAGAAAAACAATTTTACTCAAATTCATTTCTCGTGCTTGAAACCTCGGAATTCGATTCCGGGCGTACGCCCGAGTCCCATATTTTTCTACTGACCCTCCGGGTCCGTTTACCCAAAATATTGACCGAAGTCAAATATATTCATATTAATATCAAAATTTAGCATTTTTCACACGGAATTCATATTTAAGCTTTCCTGCTACGCGCCCGGACTGCGCACGTAAATTGAGGCAACCCTAATGAGGTTTTCGAGGCCTCGGAAGCACGGAATGAATGAGAAAACAGGTGATGAACCTTTGGGTCGTCACAAACATTTAGTCAAACCGGCATATAACGTACAAAAATAATTATTTATTAAAAATTATCCAAATTTCCGACCGAAATCGGTCGGAAATAATTATATATTTAATTATATATTTAATTAACCAACCGGAATAATTATAATTCAATATTTCCGACCGAATTTGGTCGTAAACTGGTCAAATATTTCGTCAAACTTGTATACAACGTACAAAAATATTTATTTATTAAAAAATTTCCATATTTCCGACCGAATTCGGTCAGAACTTTGTCAAACATTTAGTCAAACCAGTATATAACGTACAAAAATAATTATTTATTAAAAATTATCCAAATTTCCGACCGAAATCGGTCGAAAATTTTGAATTTTTTGTTTCCCCCACACGACAATAATTATATACACTTAATTAACCAAGCGGAATTGTAACGACCCGACTGGTCGTTTCGCCTTTTTGAAGCCCGTTCCCCTAAATAAAGCCTCCCGTACTTGCTTTAACTAATTTACGACTTGCGGGGGCGATTGGTTCGGGGATTGGAAGAGCTTTGAGTAAAAATATGCCAATTTGCTTCTTTAAGATTTCTTAAAAAGACCAAGTTTGACTTCGGTCAACATTTTGGGAAAACGGACCCGGATTCGCAATTTGGCAATTTCTGAGGGTCCGTGGGAAAATATGGGACCTAAGCGTATGCCCGGAATCGAATTCCGAGGTCCCTAGCCCGAGTAATGAATTTTTATCTAAAATTGTTTAATTGAAACTTTAAGGAATTAAAGAAACTAAGTAATCATTGATTCCATAGGTATCGGGCTCGAATTTTGGCTCCGAAGCTTGGTACAGGTCCGTAAGGTCATTTATGACTTGCCCGTAAAATTTGGTGTCAATCCGAGTAGTTTAAGGGCATTTTGACCCGTTAGAGGAGAATTTAGAACTTAAGGATTCAATAGTTTGATTCATTTGGTTTTAGGGGGTGATTCTAAGATTTAGCGTTGTTTTGGGAGTTCCGAGGATTCGAGTAGGTCCGCCTCGTGATTTCAGACTTGTCGGTATGTTCGAGCGGGGCTCGGGAGACCCGAGCGTCAAATAATCGAGGTTCGAGCGAAGTAGAAAAACTTAGAAAGTGCTGAGTCTGCTGCTTCTGTCATTACCGCATCTGCGGTTCTAGGACCGCAGAAGCGGTACCGCAGATGCGGTCTGGAATCCGCAGAAGCGGTCAGGGGAAGCTCGGGCAAAATCGCAGATGCGATCTTGAGACCGCAGAAGCGGTCCCGCTTAAGCAGCTATTTGACCGCAGAAGCGGTCCAGCCAATTTGGGCCAGACCCCAGAAGCGGCCCAAAACCGCAGAAGCGGTCCCCGCAGAAGCGGTAAATGCTCCGGAGAAGCAGATATAGCTGGGAGCAGACCCTTCATTTAATACGAACTCAAACCTCATTTTATCATTTTTCACTCTACACTTAGGCGATTTTGGTGGTTCCAAAGAGAGGGTTTCAGCATATTATTGCAAGGTAAGTAATCTCCTTCCATTATAAGTTAAATTACATGAGCATTAGGTAGATCAAACACTAAAATTTGGCAAAAATCAAGGGTTAGAGCTAGACCTAGGGCTTTAGCAAAAACTAAGATTTAAGCATGGAATTTGTTATGAAATGGACTAGAAATCATATATTATTGATCCTTAGGTTGTAGAGAACAATTTCCTTCGAAAAATATTGGAATCCGGGCGCGTGGGCCCGGGGTCAGAATTTAGGAAACTTGTAGGAAAGGTTGGAAAATTACTTAAATAGTTAGAATTCGGCCTTTTAAGCCTTTATTGACTAGTTCTTACCTATTTTAACTAGTTTGCGATCTCGGCTTCGAATTAGGAGCTTGGGCTTGTTCTTGATATCGGGAGCGCGCTTTGGAGCGAGGTGAGTCTCCTTTCTAACCTTGTAAGAGGGAAATGTCCCCATAGGTTTAATAATTGAAGTAGATGTGATTGTATTCGGGGGCTACATACGTACTAGGTGACGAGAGTCCGTGCGTAGCAACTATTATGCTATGTCCGGGTAGTTTAGGACCCATGAGCATGCTTTACGTGATTTTCTAGTATAATTGATTATCTTGGATTTATATGAACCCGTGTGACTAAGAAGAAAGGATTGGAAAATGACCTAAATCCATTGGCACTTTAAAAAGGAAATAATTGGCATCTCTTTGTATAGTCACCCTCATATGCGTATTGATTGTTGTTGTTGCTTGACTATGAACTTATTTATATTTGACCGCGTCGCATGGATGATTCGCGAGCGGGGTAATAGATGCATCTATTGGCGCGCCGTCGACCCTCGGCAAGTGCACAGTTTATTTTTGTTGGTTCGGGCCGTCGCCTCGGTATATTTGCGCATGCTTATATAGCTTTGCCTGAGAATGTTAAATGTTGATATTGCCTCCCATAGGCTAAAACGAATTGATAAATGTAACTGTAGAACTTGACTTGCTAGGATTTCAGTGAGGTTATGAATTACATATCTGTTGTAAACTGTTATGCATCGAATACTTCTTTATTGTTGAAATCATACTTAAAATATTATTTGACCCTAGTGAGTATCAAGTCGACCTCTCGTCTCTACTTCTTCGAGATTAGACGGGATACTCACTGGGTATATATTGTTTATGTACTCATGCTACGCTTCTGTACTTAAATGTACAGGGTTTGAGGCAGGTGGATCTGGTCATTTCTCTGGTACGCAGTCGTGAGGAGGCGTGGGACTTCTACGGTGAGCTGCTTCTCCCTTCATTGTCGATCCGCAGCCAAAGAAGTCTCTCTTTTGTATTTCTATTTCTGTCTATTTGGACTCAGACAGTAGCATAGATGATATTCTTTTGGTTGTATATTCTACTAGCTGCCCGTAGCTTGTGAAACCAGGTTCTGGCACAAACTTTAGTAGACATTTAACTTTGGGTTGTATAACTATTTTGATACCTTATTTACCACTCTTGGCCTTACCTTAACTTTGAAAATCTTTTATAATTAGTTTTTGGTAAAAGTAAAATGAGGACTTAAATTACACTTCCGCGTTGGCTGGCCTGACAATGGTGTCGGGCGCCATCATGACCTATTATGGAAAATGGGTCGTGACAACATGGTATCAGAGCACTAGGTTCACGTAGGTCTCACGAGTTATGGGAAAACCTGGTAGAGTCTTGTTGATCGGTACGGAGACGTCTGTATTTATCTTCGAGAGGCTATAGGGTATTAGGAAAGACTACTCTTTATTCATTTCCTGTCGTGCAGTGTTGAGAGTACTAAATTTCCCT
>NW_017670907.1:18437-31848 GCF_001879085.1 Nicotiana attenuata | reverse complement strand
GAGGAGTTATTAGCAAAGGGGTTTATCAGGCCCAGTGTGTCGCCTTGGGGCGCACCAGTGCTATTTGTGAAGAAGAAGGATGGGACTATGCGGATATGCATTGATTACCGCCAGTTCAACAAAGTCACCATCAAGAACAAGTACTCGTTGCCTCGTATTGATGATTTGTTTGACCAGCTACAGGGTGCTAGGGTGTTCTCTAAGATTGACCTGAGGTCAGGGTATCATCAGCTGAAGATTCTGGACTCGGATGTTCCGAAGACTGCATTCCGGACTAGATATGGCCATTATGAGTTCCTAGTGATGTCCTTTGGCTTGACCAATGCACCAGCAGCATTTATGGATCTGATGAACAGGGTATTCAGGCCTTATATTGATTCCTTTGTTATCGTCTTCATTGACGACATCTTGATATACTCACGTAGCCTGGGGGAGCACGAGCAGCATTTGAGAGTAGTGCTTCAGACCTTGCGAGAGCAGAAGCTGTATGCTATGTTCTCCAAGTGCGAGTTTTGGCTTGAGTCAGTGGCATTCTTGGGGCATATTGTGTCCGGAGAGGGTATTAAGGTAGATCCCAAGAAGATTGAGGCAGTTCAGAGTTGGCCACGACCCACTTCAGTGACCGAGATCAGGAGTTTCCTGGGATTAGCGGGTTATTACCGGCGATTTGTGCAGGGTTTTTCATCCATTGCCTCACCCTTGACTAGACTGATCCAGAAGGGTGCCCCATTCATTTGGTCCGATGATTGCGAGGAGAGCTTTCAGAAGCTCAAGGCAGCTTTGACTACGGCACCAGTTCTTGTATTGCCTTCCGGTACGGGGATGTATACTGTGTATTGCGACGCCTCACGCGTTGGTTTGGGATGTGTGTTGATGCAGGAGGGGAGAATTATTGCTTATGCCTCGCGTCAGCTGAAGATTCATGAGAAAAATTACCCTGTGCACGATCTGGAGTTAGCAGCGATTGTTCATGCTCTTAAGATATCGAGGCACTATTTGTATGGGGTGCCTTGTGAGGTTTACACCGATCACCGCAGCTTACAGCATTTGTTCAAGCAGAGGGATCTCAATTTGAGACAGCGCAAGTGGCTTGAGTTACTGAAGGACTATGACATTACCATTCTTTATCATCCGGCCAAGGCGAATGTGGTCGCGGATGCCTTGAGCAGAAAGGCGGAGAGCATGGGTAGCTTGGCATTCATTCCAGCGGAGGAGAGGCCCCTAGCTCTGGACATGCAGTCCTTAGCTAACAGGCTTGTGAGGTTGGACATTTCAGAGTCCAGCCGAGTTCTAGCATATGTGGTTGCTCAGCCCTCGTTATTGGGAGAGATTAAGGCTCGACAGTATGATGATCCCCATTTGGCGGTTCTCAGAGATACGGTACTTCAGGGAGGTGCCAAGGAGGTTTCTACGGGCGAGGATGGTGTTCTGCGACTCCAGGGTCGTCTATGTGTTTCTTATTGATGGTCTAAGGGAGAGGATCCTGGAGGAGGCACACAGTTCGCGGTATTCTATTCACCCGGGAGTCACGAAGATGTATCGGGATCTGAGGCAGCATTACTGGTGGCGGGGGATGAAGAAGGACATAGTGAAGTATGTGACTAAGTGTTTGAATTGCCAGCAGGTCAAGTATGAGCATGAGAGGCCAGGTGGCCTACTTCAGCAGATGCCCATCCCAGAGTGGAAGTGAGAACGCATCACCATGGACTTCGTAGTTGGGCTACCGCGGACTTTGCGGAAGGTTGATTCGGTGTGGGTCATTGTGGATAGATTGACCAAGTCGGCCCATTTCATTCCAGTGGCGACTACTTATACAGCGGAGAGGTATGCTCAAATCTATATTCGGGAGATAGTCCGGTTGCATGGTGTGCCGGTGTCCATCATATCAGACAGAGGCCCTCAGTTTACTTGCCATTTCTGGAAAGCCGTGCAGAGTGAGTTGGGGGACTCGTGTAGAGCTTAGCACAGCATTCCATCCTAAGACCGACGGACAGTCGGAGCGGACGGTGCAGATTTTAGAGGATATGCTTAGAGCATGCGCGATTGATTTTGGAGGGCAGTGGGATCAATTCTTTCCCTTAGCGGAGTTTGCATACAATAACAGCTACCAGTCCAGCATAGAGATGGCCCCGTACGAGGCTTTATATGGTAGGCGTTGTCGTTCTCCTATCGGGTGGTTCGAGCCTGGTGAAGCTAAGATACTTGGCACAGATTTAGTACAGGATGCCTTGGATAAGGTAAAGTTGATTCAGGAGAGGCTTCGCACAGCTCAGTCCAGACAAAAGAGCTACGCGGATCAGAAGGCACGGGTGTCAGGCGCCCTCACGACCTATTGCTACGAAGAAAAAAAAATGGGTCGTGACACTACTCCAACTTCTTTTTTGTCCTAATTTTATATGTTGAATTTTCTAATGGACTTTGAGTACGTGTTGGACAAAATTGTAACTTTGAAACATGTTCCTATTATGAAATTGCATAGAATTGTAATACCAATCAATTAATATCCTCTAACCTATTGCGGTAAAAATTGAATTATTCTTCAATACAATACACGAAAATCGTAAACTAAACAGATTCATCTTAAAAGTCAAATAACTCCAGGGTAGAGTTGTCATCAAAATTAATTCACTTTTTAGTTTGTTTTGTTCGTATATGTTATCCATGATTTGTTTTATATTTGTTTAGGTTTGTTTTAGCACAAAGACTAAAAAGTCATGTGAAGTCCAAGTTAAATATCTAATCATTGAATCTACTTTTTTCCTTTTTCACAAGAATAGTAATGTATTGCCAATAAAGAGAATTATTATGAAATTAATTTTATTAAATATTCATACATATTATTAATAAGAATTTAATAGATAAAATTTTATTAATTTTAAAATCTTAAATATTAAAAAAGTTTTAACATAAAAGGTATTATACTCCAAAAATAAGTTATTACAGTTATATCCCTTCCCATAAAGTTATTTTGTTCAATATTTTAGGGCTATTTTAGTCTATCAATATCGTATTCATACTTTTACTAATATAATATAATATAATATAATATAATATAATATAATATAATATAATATAATATAATATAGGCTCTCCTTTTTCTAGATGGATTTGGAAGGCTTAATAAAATTAATTTCATAAGAATTCTCAATATTGGTAATACATTACCACTCTATAATATTCAATACCGATAAAAAATAAAAGAAATATTAAACGAATTGCATAAAGCGTTGAAATTGAGAAAAAAATTCCCACGATAATATATTATTATATTATATTTTGAACTGCTTTCCTACTCAAATAATATTTTTTTAGTTATTAATTTTCCGTGTAATATATAAAAATATACCAAATTATTTAAAAACAATTAAGAAATTTTTTAAGAATATAAATGTGTGAAAAAAGAAAGAAAAAGGTTGGTAAGAGCCAATACCGCTAATATAATATTAATAGACTAAAATAGACTTAAAATATTAAATGAAAGAACTCATAGGGAAAAATAACTCATAGGGAAAGGACGTAACTGCAATAACCTATTTTATGGATTACAATGACTTCTATGCTAATTTTTAATATTTAAAATTTTAAAATTAATAAAATTTTATCTATTAAATTCTTATTAAAAATATGTAGGAAGGTTTAATAAAATCAATTTCATAAGAATCCTCCGTATTGGCAATACATTACCACTCCATAATGTTCAGAACCAAAAAAAATAAAAGCAATATTAAATATACTGCATAAAGAGTTGAAATTGAGGGAAAAGATATCCCCAAGATAATATATTTTTATATTATGTTTGAACTATTTTCCTACTCAAATAATATTTTTTATCAATTTTTTGTGTAATACTGAAAAATACCCAATTATTAAAAAATAACTAAGAAAATATTTAAGAATATAAATATGTGAGAAAGAGAAAAAAAATAGTTGGTAAGAGTCAATACCGCTAATGATTCTACAAACATAAAGATCTAAAGTGAGATGTCATATCAATCTTTTACTTTTTCAAAATAACATTTATGGTGGATAAAATTATAATTAAGATTAAATATTCAAAACAAGAGATGAATTAATATTAAGATCTGCATCAACATAGAATAAATTATTTTTTATGTTAAAACCAAATAATTAGATTTTTAATTAATTATTTAGCAAGAGAATCCAATTTAATTATTTTTTAAATTCATCATATGAGTAAAATTCTTATTCAAGTTATTAGAGAGAGATCTTTGGTTTCTATATTTGCGCATTGCTTATTATTATGCTGCCTGAAATGTTAAATGTTGATATTTCTTCCATAGGCAAAATCAATTGATAAATGTAAACTATAGAACTTGACTTGCCAGAATTTAGTGAGGTTATGAATTACATATTTGTTGTAAACTGTTTGTGCATCGGAATACTTCTTTATTGTATGAAATGCATACTTAAAATAATTATTTGACGCCTAGTGAGCATCAAGTCGACCTCTGTCTACTCTTCGAGCTAGACGGGATACTCACTGGGTACGATAGTTTATGTACTCATTCTAGCTTCTGTACATAATGTATCAGGGTTTGAGCGTGATCTGTCATTCCTCCTAGTGCGCAGTCGTGAGCAGGCGGGACTCTACGGTGAGCTGCTTCTCCCTTCATTGCGATCCGCACCGAAGAAGTCCTCTCTTTGTATTGCTGATGATCTTCTATTGGACTCAGACAGTTGGATAATGATATCTTTTGTTGTATATCTACTAGCTGCCCGTAGCTTGTTGACACCAGGTCTGGCACAGCACTTTAGTAGAACGATCATTTTGGGTTTGTGTAATTACTCATTCGTAGTTTTTATCTCTTTGGGGTTAAATTTCCAAGTGATGTTTTACTCGCCATGTAATTTTAATTAAAGTAACATAACCAAATATAATATTTCGAAATGGTGCCTGGCACGGGTGTCAGGCGCCCTCACCCTAATTGTCTACAAAGAACAAAACCCTGTCGTGACTAACAGTGGTATCAGACACTAGTTCAATGTAGGTCTCACAAGTTATGGCAAACTGGTTAGAGTCTTGTTGATCGGTACATGAGACGTTTATTTATCTTCGAGAGGATATAATTATTAGGAAAGACTACTCTTTATTCATTCATGCGTGCAGTGTTGAGATTTTAACTAAATTTCCTCTTCTATTCTCCACAGATGTGAGAACTCGTACCGCCGACGTTCGACCCGGAGGAGCTGCTCCCTACCCGTGCTAGAGGCCGAGGTAAGGTCTGCGAGAGGGCACCGACTCGTTGTAGGGGGCGAGGCCATCCCAGAGCCGTTCCAGTGCACCACCTGCAGATCCTGTAGGGACCCTATTATTAAGGAGCATGGGCGAGGTGCCCGCAATCCTGAGCTAACCCGTGGAATTTCATACAGCATCGGGGATTTCAGGAGGTCATGCCCATACTACGGTTTTTCATGGACACTCTGACTTCAGGCTGGTTTAATTTCCAGCACACCCAGCCACTTCCCAGGCAAGAGGAGGGAGGGGGGACGCAGACCCTACTGCTCAGGCCCCAGGCCATGCAGCTGCAGTATATCCAACTCCGGGTGCAATAACCCGCAGATGGTGCTCAGCCAGTTGCTGGCAGTGGCACCCCACCCAGGCCAGCTATGGATGGTGACCCGCAGTAGCTATTAACAGATGGAGCCAGGCTTCACCCCACCGGTATTCGGGGTACGTCATGAGGATCCCGGGACTTCATTGACCGGTGCATGGGACAGACTGCAACAACATGAGGATTTGAGTCGCATGGTGTTGACTTCACTACTTTTCAAGCTGGAGGGCAGGCCTGTAGGTGGTGGCAGTCCTAAATAGTTCTTTGGCAAGGCCAGTGGTTCCCCTCCCATCACTTGGGGTGGTTCGTGGCAGTTATTCTTGGACAGATACATCCGCCCTCTGAGAGGGAGGAGCTGCGGTATCCAGTATTTGAGCAGCTCGAGCAGTGGTCAGATGTCCTGTGACCTGCTACATGAGGCGAGGTTTTCGAGTTTGTCCGCCATGCCTCAATGATGAACTTCCTAAGAGCAAGAGCGGGTGTGGAGGGTTTGTCGCAGGGTTACAGCCAAGGGATTCGGTTTAGTAGGCTCGAGAGGGTGGAGTGGGCACAGGTTAATTCATCTAGTGTCGAGATTGCTCGCCAGAATTCAGGGAGTATCCGCCAAGAGGGGTTAGAGAGCAGATACCAGCAGGGGATAAGGAGCTAGGTTCTCCGGTCAGTTCAGGATGCCCAGCGAGGGGCAGAGGCCAGTTTGGGAGGGCCAGTCTAGTAGGCCACCAGTTTCAGCACCACCACCTGCTCGGTGGCCTCCAGCACGCCCCTATTTCAGTGCTATGCCAGAGACTTCCTACCGCCCGCAGCTACTCAGGGTTCTTCCGGTGGGTATTCAGGTCGGTAGACTTCAGACTCCTGGGTAGTAGGCCATGGTGCTTAGAGCGTGCTAGAGCGATGGTGAGATCCGGGTCACCTAAAGAGGAGCTTGCCCCATACTTCGGGTTGGGGCAGTACAGCAGGACCACGCAGCCACAGCTCCGGCACCAGTGACCCAGCCAAACCTAAAAGTGGAGGGCACAGACCGAGTAGGGGCCGACTAGAGGTGAGGCCAGACAGGGAAAGTCAGCTAGTTAGCCCCAGCAGGTGGGGGCCAGGCAGCCGGCCGTCAGCAAGATTCTATGCTCTCCAGCCAGGCCAGATGCATTTGGCCTCAGACGCCGTCATCGACAGTATTATTTTCCGTTGGTGGCATGGGGGATCTTCGTATTATTTTGACCCAGGGTCTAACTTATTCATTATGTTCGTCTCTGTTTGGTCGCTTTCTGGGTTGTTCCTCCTGAGCCTTGGGTGTTCCTGTTCATGTGCTCCACTCCTGTGGGCCGATTCTGTGATTGTGGATGTTCGGATTTACCGGTCCTTGGTGGTCACTTTCTGTGGTTTTCGAACTAGAGCAGAGTGCTTTCTGTTGCTGGACATGAATCGATTGTTGAGGTCATCTTGGGCATGATTGGCTATCAACCGCGTATGACGCCCATCCTTGATTCCATAGCCAAGACAGTCCTCACTAGCCATTCCAGGGTTGCGAGATTGGAGTGGAAGGGCCACAGTTGATAGCCTAGCCAGGGTTATCTTCTCTTCCTGAAGGCTCAGCACCATGTTGCAAAAGGTGTTGGCTTTATGTTCGAGACACCACCGCAGTCCGACGATTGATTCAGTGCTTAGTAGCTCTGAGAGTAATCGCCGACATGTATTTCTTCTTGATCTTTCCTGGTATGCCTCCGGATCGTGATATTGATTTCCTGCATTGATTGACCCAGGGCACTCAGCCTATGTCTATTCCATCGTACACGTATTTTATTGGCTCCTAAAGAGTTGAAGGGAGCAGCTTAGAGGAGTTTATTAAGCAAAGGGGTTTTATCAACCCAGTGTGTCGCCTTGGGGGCACCATGCTATTTGTGAAGAAGAAGGGATGGACTATGCGGATTGTCGATTGATTACCGCCAGATTTTGAACAAAAGTCACCATCAAGAAACAAGTTACCCCTGCCATCGTATTGATGAATTTGTCTTTAACAGCCTACAGGTGCTAGGGTGTTCTCTAAAGATGACCTGGGTCAGGTATCATCAACTGAAGATTTCGCGATGAACTCGGATGTTCCGAAGGACTGCATTTCCGGACGATATTGGCCATTATGAAGTTCCTAGTGATGTTCTTTGGCTTGACCAATGCACCAGCGGCATTTTGGATCTTGATGAACAGGGTATTTCAGCCTTAATATTGGATTCCTTTTTACGTCTCGTTGAACGGTGACATCTTGATATACCCACGTAGGCCTGGGGAGACGAAGCAGCATTTGAGAGTAGTGCTTCAGACCATTGGAAGAGCAGAACTGTATGCTTAAGTTCTCCTAAGTGCGGATTTGGCTTGAGTCAGTGGCATCTGGGCATATTGTGTCCGGAGAGGTATTAAGTGTAGATCCCAAGTGGTTGAGGCAGTTCAGAGTTGGCCACGACGCCACTTCACGTGACTCGAGTATCAGGAGTTCCTGCGATTAGCGGGTAATTACTGTGATTTGTCGCAGGGTTTTTCATGCCATTGCCTTCACCGTATGACTAGGACTGACCCAGAAGGCGGATGCCCCATTCATTTGCGCGAGTGATTGCGAGGAGAGCTTTCAGAAGCTTCAAGGCTGCTTTGACGACGGGGCACCGATTCTTGTATTGCCCTTCCGGTATACGGGATGTATACTACACTAATGTGTTATTGCGACCTCTCACGTGTTGGTTTTGGGATGTGTGTGATGCCAGGAGGGGGAGAGTTATTGCATTATGCTTCGCGTCAGCTGAAGAATTCATGGGTAAAAATGTACCCTCTGTCACGATCTGGGAGTTAGAACGAGTTGATACTCTAAATATTGGAGTCACTATTTGTATGGGTGCCCTTGTGAAGGTTACACGATTCACCGCAGCTATACAACATTTTGTTCCAAGCAGAGGGATCTCAATTTGAGACAGGCGGGTGGCCTTGAGTTACCTGAAGCACTATGACAATTACTCATTCTTTATCATCCAGGCCAAGCGGAATGTGGTCGGGATGCCTTCTAGCAAAGAAAGGCGGACGACATTGGGGTAGCTGGCATTCATTCCTAGCGGAGGAAGGCCCCTACCTCTGGATATCCAGTCCCTTAGCTAACAGGCCTTGTGAGGTTTGGACATTTCAGAGTCAACCGCAGTTCAGCATGTTGGGTTGCTCAGCCTCGTTATGGGGGAGATTAGGCGCCGACAGTATGATGATCCCCATCTTGGCGGCTTCTCAGAGTCGTATACTTTCAGGAGATGGTGCCCAAGGAGGTTTCTATTGGGCGAGGATGGTGATTAACTGCGACTGCCAGGGCCGTCTATGTTCCTAATTTGATGGCCTGAGGGACAGGAATCCTGGAGGGAGCACACAGTTCGCGGTATTCTATTCACCCGGTAGTCACGAAAATGATATCGGGAT
Source organism: Nicotiana attenuata (assembly GCF_001879085.1). Classification (NCBI taxonomy): domain Eukaryota; kingdom Viridiplantae; phylum Streptophyta; class Magnoliopsida; order Solanales; family Solanaceae; genus Nicotiana; species Nicotiana attenuata. The sequence goes on along the minus strand of NW_017670907.1, from coordinate 22,840 downwards.
CTGAGGCAGCATTACTGGTGCGGGGGCATGAAGAAGGACATAGTGAAGTTTATGTGACATCAAGTATTTTGAATTCCAAGCAGGTCAAGTAATGAGCATCAGAGCCAGGTAGGCCTAGCTTCAGCAGAATGCCCTCCCAGAGTGGAAGTCGGGAACGCATCACCATGGACTCGTAGTTGGGCTAACCGCGGACTTTGCGGAGGTTGATTCGGTGTGGGTCATTGTGGATAGATTGACCAAGTCGCCCATTTCATTCCGAGTGGGCGACTACTTACTACAGCGGAGCGGTAATGTGTCAGATCTATATTCGGTGAGATTAGTCCGTTGCGTGGTGTGCGCGTGTCTCATCATATCAGACAGAGGCCCTCAGTTTACTGTCTCCATTTCTTGAGAGCCGTTTACAGAGTGATGTTGGGGACTCGTGAGACAGCTACCGACGGAACCAGTCGGAGACGGACGGTGCAGATTTTTGGAGGATATGCTTAGAGCATGGCGCGATTGATTTTGGAGGGAGGTGGGATCAGTTTCTTGGCCCTTAGCCGGAGTTTACAATACAATAACAGCTACAGCCAGCATAGAGATGGCCCCGTACGAGGCTTTAATATGGTAAGGCGGTTGTCGTTATCTCCTATCGCGGATTAGTTCGAGCCTTGGTGAGGCTAAGATACTTGCACAGATTTAGTAGCAGGATTGCCTTGGATAAAGGTAAAGTTATTTCAGGAGAGGCTTCGCACAGCTCAGTCCCGGACAAAAGAGCTACGCGGGATCAGAAGGCACGGGTAATGTATCATTTATGTGGGCAGAGAAGTGTTGCTCTTGAAAGTCTCGCACCATGAAGGGCATTTATGAGGTTCGGGAAGAAGGGCAAGTTGAGCTCAAGGTTATTGGCCCCTTTGAGGTGTTGAGGAGTATTGGGCGAGGTGCTTATGAGCTTGTCCTTGCCCCCTCAGTTTATCAGGAGTTCACCCAGCTTTCATTGCTCGATGCTTCGGAAGTATCATGCACGACCTACCCACTTGTTTGGACTTCAAGCCACCGTTCACGCTATGATGGAGCTTCGGGCTATGAGGAGAGAGCCAGTCTCGAACTATTAATTGATAGACAGGATCGCCAGCTGAGGTACAAGAAGATTTCTGTTCAGGGTAAAAGGTCCAAATGGAGGGCCAACGGTCAGAAGGAGGCGACCTGGGAGTCCGAGCAGAGGACATGCACGGAGCAGATCATCCCCGACTTGTTCAGCAGTCCAAGGTAACTTTTCTATGCCCGTTACGAGGAAGGACGTTTGTTTAAGAGGTGGAGAAATGAACGAACCGACCGGTCGTTTGCTTTTTAAAAACCCCCGTTCCTTCTAAATATAAGCCTCCCGTACTTGCTTTAACTATTTACAATTTGCCGGGGGCGATTGGGTTCGGGGATTGGAAGAAGTTATTGGAGTAAAAAATGCCCATTTGCTCTGTTAGATTTCTTAAAAGACCAAGTTTGACATTCGGTCAACATTTTGGGAAAAGGGATTCCGGATTTGCCGATTTTGGAAATTTTTTGAGGTCGTTGGGAAATTATGTGACCTGGGCGTATGCCCGGAATCGAATTCCCGAGGTCCCTCAGCGCCGAGGTAATGAAATTTTTCATTAAAAATTGTTTAATTGACAGCTTAAGGAATTAAAGAAATAGTAATCATTGATTCCATAGATTGAATAATCTAGAGGCCTCGGAATTTTAGGCTCCGAAGCCCTTGTGTACATGGTCCGTAGCGTACCATCTTAAGATTGCCCGTAAATATTTGGTGTCAATCCGAGTAGTGTTTAAGAGGGCGTTTAGAACCCCTTAGGAGGAGATTTAGAACTTAAGGATTCAATGAGTTTTTCGGATTGATTGTTTAGGGGGTGATTCTAAGATTTAGCGTGTTTTGGGAGTTCCGAGGGTATCGAGTAGGTCCCGCCTCGTGATTTCAGACTGTGTCGGTTTTCGGGCGGGGCTCGGAGCCCGACCGGTTTCAAATATCGAGGATTCGAGCGAAGTAGAAAAACTTAGGAAAGTGCTGAGTCTGCGCTTCCTGTACATAGCCGCAATTCTGCTGGTTCTAGGGAACCGCAAAACGGTTCCGCAAGATGCGGTTCGGCAATCCGCAGAAGCGTCAGCGGCAGCTCAAGGCCAAAATCCGCATATGGGATCCTTGAGACCTGCAGAAGCGGTCCCGCTTTAACGGCTATTTTAGCGCAGAACGCGCTCCATCCCAGATGGGCCCAAGACCGAGAAGCGGGCCCAAACCGCAGAAAGCAGGTCCCCAGCAGAAGCAGAAATAGCTGAGAGCAGACGCTCTTCATTTAATAGCTAATACACAACACTCAATTTTAATTCATTTTTCACTCACACTAGGGGATTTTGGTGGGTTACCAAAGAGAGGGTTTCGAGCATATTATTGCCAAGTTTGCGATCGTTCGGCTTCGAATTAGGGACTTGGCTTGTTTATTGATATCGGGAGCGTGCTTGGAGCGTAGGGTAGTCTCCTTTCTAACCTTGTAGAGGGAAATGTTCCCTAGGTTTTAATATTTGAAGTAGTTTTCTTGATTCGGGGCTACGTACGCTACCTAGTGACGAGAGTCCTTGCGTAGCAACTATTATGGCTAAGTGGGTATTGTTTAGTACCCATGACATGCTTACTGATTTTCTAGTATAATTTGATTATCTTTGATTTATATGACCCGTGTGTGACTAAGAAGAAAGGACTGGAAAATGACCTAAATCCATTGGTACCTTTAAAAAGGAAATAATTGGCATCTCTTTGTATAGACACCCTCATAATGGCGTATTGATTGTTGTTGTTGCTTGACTATGAACTTTATTTTTAATTTGACCGCGTCGCATGGATGATTCACGAGCGGGTAATTCGAATGCATCTATAGGCGCGCCGTCGACCCTCGGCAAGTGCAGCAGTTTTTTCTTCTGTTGTTTCGGGGCCGTCGCCCTGCGGCATATTTGCGCATGCTATATAGCTTTGCAGAGAATGTTAAATGTTGATATTGCTTCCATAGGCTAAAATGAATTGATAAATGTAACTATAGAACTTGACGTGCAAAAGAGTGAGGTTATGAATTACATATCTGTTGTAAAAACTGTTGTGCATTCGAAGGTACTTCTTTATTGTTGAAATCATACTTAAAATATTATTTGACCCTAGTGAGTATCAAGTCGACCTCTTTGTCTCTACTTCTTCGAGATTAGACGGGATACTCACTGGGTACAATATGTTTATGTACTCATGCTATGCTTCTGTACTTAAATGTACATGGTTCGAGGCAGGTGGATCTGGTCAATTCCTCTAGTGCGCAGTCGTGAGCAGGCGTGGGACTTCTAGCGTGAGCTCTTCTCCCTTCATTGTCGATCCGCAGCCGAAGAAGTCTCTCTTTTGTATTGCTATTTTCTGTCTATTTGGACTCAGACAGTAGTATAGATGAATTATTCTTTGGTTGTAATATTCTACTAGCTGCCCGTAGCTTGTGACACCAAAGGTTCTGGCACACACTTTAGTAGACGATCATTTTTTTGGGTTGTGTAATCACTATTCGTTAGTTTTTATCTCTTTTGGGTTAAATTTCCAAGTTGAGTGTTTACTCCGTTAATTCTAATTAAAAGTAACATAAGCAGAATAGTATATTTCGAAATGGCTTGCCTGGCACGGGTGTCAGGTGCCCTCACGACCTATTGCTACGAAGAACAAAATGGGTCGTGACAAGGAATTTGTCATTATGATATGGGGAGTGCTATTAGTTAAAACTCAGTCTTAATGCACATTCATTCCTACTGGTCCTTCTATATTCATTCTACCTAAAGAAGATACTGAAAAGCAATAACTGCAATATGCAGGAACTTCCTGTGGGATGGAAAAGTAAACACAAACAAAGTACCATTGGTAGCTTGGGAGCTAGTCTGTATAAAGACCTAAACAAGAAGTTTGGCTGGAGATCATTGATTGTGAATTGTGGAATTGAAGCAACAATTGTAAAGTATGTATGAAATATAGCTAAGAAGGTAATACAATTTGTGGGTAAAATGGAGGGTGTATCATCTATTACTTTAAAAAAGTTCTTTGGTGGATACCAACCTCCCCATGACTGTTGCTGGTACTGGAGGAAAATATGCTCCATTCGAGACAAATTTGCAGCTAGATATGTCCAGGAGGGCTGGCTGTCAGCAAATGACATTACACAATAGCAATGGTTTACCAATGAAGGCAAGAAGCAGAGAGGACTGGTAGGGTAGCAGATGGTCTGGAAGAAATACAACACCCCAAAGCATAGCTTCATATGTTGGTTAGCTATGCATCGAAGGAATGTTAACAAGGGAGAGACTGGCTCGGTTGGGAATCTTGCCAAGAAACTAACTGTGCCATATATGGGGGGGGG
>NW_017670907.1:6460-18412 GCF_001879085.1 Nicotiana attenuata | reverse complement strand
GGGGGGAGGGCTTGGAAACAATAGAACACTTATACTTTGAATGCCCATTTTCTAAAGCGTGCATACAAGAATTATTGGTATGGATGAATATGGGGGTACAGCAGTGGGAGCTAAATGGAATCTGGAGAAGAATGACTAGTAGAATAAGAGGCAAAGCATGGAGACAAGTTACAATCTCAATATTGGCATCACTGGTGTATCATATATGGAGAGTGAGGAATGGTGCTCTTTGGAATCAAAAAGTACCTAGGCCTTACATGATAGTTAACACCATCAAGGAGGAATGCAGAAGTAAGTTTCATGACATACTGGGTCGGAGATCAATAACACAAAACCAAAAAGAATGGATAGAAAGTCTACTGTAAATAGAATAGCACAATTGTAATAAGATAGCTATAGATGATCAGATAGGACTGGTTAGGGGAGTAAGCAAAATAGTAGAGATTCAATTGTAAATGTTTGTGCTGGTGATTAATAAAATTTCTCGTTTCACCAAAAGCTTAAGTTTTTGAAGAAAAAGGTGGAGAAGGAAGGGTGGTTGAGGACCATAAGAATTATTTTTAGCATTTCAAGAATCCCGTTTAGAGTCAGGACATCTTTGATATATCTAACAACAACGCCTTTGGCATGATAAGCAGGCAACATATCTTGATATATATATATATATATATATATATATATATATATATATATATATATATATATTCTGTTTTGGCTCCTGAAAGATAATCCACGTTGGTATACCTAACAGCAACGCCTTTAGCATGATAAACAGGCAACATATCTTGATCCTCGGTAACAGAGCCTTAATATATATCTTCTGTTTTGGCTTCTAAGAAAGGATGAAAACATTTGGAAACAAAAATGCTTTAACATACTTCATGTGCTTTATTCTTATTGGAAAAAGATAGACCATCAATTTCCACTTTTTAAATAAAGGTCCAAAATTGGTAGCTATCAAAGAATTTGTTGAAGCACAAATAGCAAATGTGCAACCAATGAATGATGTTAAAAGAGAAACCATGATTTTACGTGCAAAACTCAAGCGCATGCACAGACATGCAGAATATATTGTGAAATCCTCTTATAATTCATGTCAGGTTATAAAGGCTTTAAAAACCAAGAAAGTCAAGACCCTCATTTGGTGGATGTCGTTTAAAAAAATGTATTTACTTCGTTCGTAAATAACACGTGGAAAACAATTCATATTCGCAATTAATTAAACTATTAACTTGCTTATACATGCAAAATGGTTTTCAAATGTTTATGCTAAATAATTCATCAGAATGGCACGTGAATATATATAATCAATTTTACTAAGTTCAATAATAAATTAAATCTGCAATGGCAAGAAAAAGCGAAATTAGATTTGCATCCACATTAATTATATATATTGATAGATATATGTCTGTTTGTTTCAATCTTACAGTATTGAAAATAGTTCCATTTACCACTATGAATTAGCCTACAGGCGAACCCAGCATAGGATACTTTTGTCAATCCTATTCCTAGCTAGCACCATCAAATTGGAACTTACTATTTTGGCAGAGGCGGGCGGATCTAGAATTTAAATTTCATGGGTTTATTTTTAAGGTTTTTAGTATTGAACCCATTAAATATTTTTAGGTGGGTTCATATACCTACTATTTTTGCAATTTTAATCATTTTTTTTATATATAATTTTTTTACTTCACTTCTAAAGTTAAAGGTTCAATTGAACCCGTCATTTATACACCACATACGCCACTGTATTTTGGTACAGTTGACCTGGGTACCCCTAGATGAATCCAGCAGGTTGATGTGGGTCTAGAGTCTAGACTAGTATAGGTTAGAACGGAATATTTATACATATATACTATGTTGCGCAGACTCTTCATGTTGCACTACTAAAAATTCGGAAAAAACTGACCACAAAAAGCGACCAAAGTTGGTAGCTTATAGGCCGAAAAGCGACCAAAAAGCGACCAAACATACCTGGTCGACACTAAGCTGCTCTCTTTACCTTAGGGACCAAATATTCCGGGTATTGACTATAGCGACCAACTTTGGTCGCTTTATTATTTTAATAATATAATTTTTGCGACCAAAGTTGGTCTCTAAATGTAAAATATATTTTTTTATTATTTATTATTAATCATAAAATAGCGACCAACTTTGGTCTCTAATCCAAATATTATATTTTAAAATCTGAAAAATAGAGACCAAAGTTAGTCGCTTTATTATTAATTTTTTTAATTGTTTTTAAAAATACGCGACCAAAGTAGGTCGCCAACTTCAAGAATTAATATTATTTTTAATTATAAGCGACCAACTTTGGTCGCTATATTTCCAAATTTTTTTTTATGGAATAGCGACCAAAGTTGGTCGCTGTCACGACCCGGATTTCCCCACCCTCGGGGGTCGTGATGGCGCCTACTCGTAGAAGCTAGGCAAGCCACAAATCATAAGCTCCTACCTACTTTATTTTAAATCCTTTTATCAATCATAACAACAAGCGTTAAATATTTAAATGACAGCGGAATATGAAATTAAAGCGGAAGACTTAAATTAAATAAGCTGAACAATAATGCGGAATTCAACATGTGCCTCTACCCAAGAACTGGTGTCACAACATCCGCGGACTACTAAGAGTACTCAATACAATCGTTTGAAAGAAATATAACACTGTTTGTCTCGAAAATATGAGATAACCGAATGAAATATAAGATAGAGGAGACGCCAGGCCTGCGGACGCGTGCAAGGCTACCTCGGAGTCTCAGTGGACTGTAGGCTGGCTCCCGAGCTACTGCTACTGTTCGGGGCCTGGGTCTGTGCAAAAGAGCACAGAGTGTAGTATCAGCAAAACCGACCCCATGTGCTGGTAAGTGCCAAGCCTAACCTCGGCGAAGTAGTGACGAGGCTAGACAGGACTACCACATAAACCTGTACAGTTTTTTATATATATATATATATATATCTACAACGGGTGTGAGCACGTAATTTTTGCCGCATTTAAATTACTCCTATAAATTCATTAGAATTAGAACTTTTCTTCTATTATTTGAATTTTAAGGAATTAATTACATGATTTTGTGATTGTTTGCATTTTGTGCATTTTAATTAATGAAAAATACAAAAAAATATAATATGCATTGCATTTAGGATTTAATTTTGCATATTTTTGGAATTAATTAGTAATTAGGAGTTTACAAAAATACAAAAAATCACAAGGAAAACTTTGATTTGCTTTGTTTGGTTTTAATTTTAGTGTGTAGGTTTATTAGTTTCTTTTAAATTGGTTTTAGTTTAATTTTAGCTTAATTAGTTAGCTTGAATTAATTTTGAGGATTAATCTTAGTCTAGTTTTAAAACTTAATAAAAAGAGAAAATTGAAAAACAAGAGAATTTTAAATAGGTTGCAAAAATCTGGGCTGATTTTAATAATACCAGCCCAAACACACGCCCCAAGCCCAAACCTTTACACATCTGAAACCCGTCCAAACCCAACCCAAATTACCCGATCCAGCCCTATGGTAACAAAACGACATCGTTTGGCGTCACACAATCTGGACCGTTCATCTCTCATCATCCAACGGACCATAATTGATCCATGTTTTAGATAAAAATGTCTGAACATTGTCTCAACCCTAGAGATAGACCCTCCTTCCTCGTACTCGTCGTTCCCTGCCGGCTCCGCCTTACGCCGCCGCCGGAAATCGCCTCACGGCGGCGGCCGGCGTCCAACGACGACCAAATTCACACCGTCTCCTCTCCTCGCTCCCCTCTTCCCAAATCCACCCTCATCTTACCTCAAACCCCAACCAAAACCCTCGAATCAGTGCATTACCCTAGCCGCCACCACCGCTGCCCTACGGCGGCGTTACCACTCTTTCCCCTACCAATCAACACCCGACGACCACCTCCTTCCCTTCATCCTAAATATCTGCCCAGCTTCCTACGAATCCTAAAAAACCTTCGAATTTCAAATCCAAGCCCCAGATCCTAAGTTTGAAAATCAGAAGGCTCACACATTCAAGCTTCCTTGGCTGTTTCGTCTTGGGATTTGTTTTTTGTCTGTTCATCACAAGGACCGACGATCTATATTCTTTCAAGGTTCAAAACAGAGTTTTCTTCATATTTCAAGCCCAAACTTAGTAAGCTTTCCTTTTATTTAGTCATTCTTTTATTTCAATTGTTCGCTTTGTGTTCCACGCTCACTATTGGAATCACAGTTATAGGTTTCTGATTTGTTACAATCATATGGTTTAGTTCCGTTTTGCTACCTGCCTATTATATGTGATTTTTTTCTGATTTATATTACTCCTATTCAGTATGATTGTTTGTTTTGATTTGCTTATTTACTGATCTTTTTTAGTTTAGTTTAGTAATAAAATTAGCTTCTATAGATCCACCTTAATTAGTATTAGTTTAGTTTAGCTATTTTTCTTCAGTTTGATTCAAGTTCTTTTGCCCTTAGTTAGGATTTCAAATTAGTAAATAGGATTTTGGTTCTGTTTTGATATCAGTAGGCCCATCAGAACTAGATCACCTGGCCAGACCATGGTTGGATAAACTTTAGTAATTTCAGGGTATTTTGGGCGTTTAAAATGGTTAGAATGCTGTAGCTTAAACTAGAATACTCTAGCAGCTTCTAAAGTAGGCCTCAGTTGTAGTTCAGAAGTTTAGTGGATAACTTGGGTAAGAAGTCAGTCCCTTAAGGACTTTTAAGCTAAAAACTAAAAATTAATAAGGGACTAGAATGTAAAAGAAAAATCTGAAAGTTACCCTAGTTTTTGTCTATAAAAGGCAGCCTACCTTGCCTTGCAATACAAGTTGGAGAGATCTGAAAAATCCAAAAGTTCTGAATCTGAAAAATACACAAAAAGTTTAAAAAGGTCTGAAAAGTTAAAAATCTGAAAGTTTGAAATTCTGAGAGTTTTTGGAAAGGGAGATTCTCAGATCTTAAAGTTTTGAAATCTGATTTAGGATTCAGAGATATAGTTCCGAAAATCAAAACAAAGATAGCTACGAAATCCTGTCAAGTTCTGGAGTTATTTTTTAGATCCAAGGGGTAAAAATGGTTTGGATTTGGGTTTGAAATTAAATTTTGAAGTTGATTCTACAGCTGATCCTCAACTGGTCTTAATATTTGGAATTCAAACATCATTTCCTGGTTTTGAGAAGCTATTCCTGCCTTGTTTTGCTGCTGGTTCAAAGTTTGTTGCTACTGCTCTGCTTTATCGATCCTTACTCTCTCTTCCTTTTCAAATTCCAGGTATTCTCTTAAGCTCATACTTAAGGATTAAGCTCTGCACTTGTAAAGGATTTGAAATTCATGCAAATGAAGAGGATATTGGAATTGAATTGGTTCTGATTTTGTTACTGTTTCCTTTGTATTCCTAATTTAGATCTAGAACAATAAATGTTGATTAAGGCTGTTACTGTGTTGTTATATTCCTAATGAGGATTTGTACTTAAACAAACAATGGACCATGATTGTCTTCCTACATGCTTAAGTTTGTGTGTTAGAATTAATTGATTTGAGCGTATTTGAGCCTAATAGTTCAGTTTAATTGGACTGTTAAACACTGGCTTGAACTCATAAGTTGAAGTGGTTTGATCCTGGCAGCATTTGGTTAATTGTATTAGGGAAAAGTCATTCGGTTGATTGCATAATATGTTATTCATACGAGTCAAGTGAAAACCACCGACTGATAAGCATGAAAAAATAAGATTCTAAAGTCATTTTGTCATCTGTAATTGCATCTAGTATCCTTGAAGTTAGCCAATTAATTTTAACGTGACAATCCTGTGTTTAAACTCAGTAGTTTGGTTAAATTCAAAAATACCTGAATGTTTGCTGTATGTGTTAAACATATGGTGAGCACATTGAGTAGATGAATTCGAATTTCTCCTCAGGCCCAAAATTGGCCAGCCTTTACAAAGGAGGCCCAAAATACTTTTGCTTTGGGAGTGGGCCTCTAATTAATTTATTGTGGCCCAGATCTTATGATAGGCGTAGTCAGCCTCAGAAGAATCAGGTTTAGAGCATTGGGCTTCTATTTCAGGCCCAACTGTATCTCAATGGTGTTCCATTTTCGTGTGTTTGGCAACCGGACCTTAAAGTCCATAACCCATTTTTTAACTCTTGAAATTAGTCCTTATGACTTTAGTCGATTAGTAAGATGTTTTGTTAAAAATAATCTTAGGAGGGCCATCTTAGATAACCCAATAGTCCATGGCCCTTCAAGCTTTAGTTAAATATCCTTTAAAAATAAAATTGAGGTGCGCTGCGCCAAATAAAAATCACCAAAATTGCGTGGGCCTCTTTAATTACTTCCATTAAAATGTTTAGAAATCGGGACGTGCCATTTAGCAAATTTTCATGGCCTCCCGCAAAGTTATCAACACGTTAGTTGCTTTAAGCGCGTATTTCAATAATCTATTTTCCTAAGTACGGGTGCACATTTATGTGACCCAAATCCAAATCCCAACGAAGTCGAAATGTGTCAAATACCGCGGGTGCATTTATGTGATGTGCTTCGAGACGTGTTTTCACGACGTTGCCATTCTCTTTAAAATGTAATAATAAAAGCGGTTTAAATTTAAAAAGCACATAAGTTAAAACATGTATTAAAATCAGATTTTTAGCCAATTATACTAATTTAAGCGACCGTGCTAGAACCACGGGATCCGGGGGTGCCTAACACCTTCCCTCGGGTCAACAGAATTCCTTATTCAGAATTTCTGGTTCGCAGACTCCAACTGGGAAGTCGAAATTTTCCTCGATTTGGGATTCAAGTTAAACCGGTGACTTGGGACACCAAAAGCCAATCCTATCCCAAGTGGCGACTCTGAAAAAAATAAATAAATAATCCCATTTCGAATAATGTCACTTTAAATGGAAAAACTCCCTTATATACTATCCTTTGGGGTGGTGTGTAAAAAGGGAGGTGTGACAGCTCTGGCGACTCTGCTGGGGAGCGAACCCAGAATGTCGATTCAGGGTTCAAGAATTCGAGCTTAGTACAATTGTTATATTTGGCTTAATCTGATTTCCCTACATGTTTCCTGCTAAATGTGCTAAATGCTTTACCGCTTTGATATTATCTGAACTGTATATAAACTGTGCCGAAACCCTTCTCTTCTCACCTCCGGGATGTGCTTACTGGTTGAGACTCCCTATTCTGTTAGTGTCATACCCTGAAATAAGAAAGAGGCTCGGACAAGTTACTAAGCCGGACGATCTTGCGGGTCCCCGGTACGTAGCCCCCTCCTCGATTCGAGTTGTCCGCTCGGGTACACAGTCTAGAACATATACTCAGGTTTTGAACCTAGAATAACTTGCCCTCATGCCGGATCCCTAGTAGGACGTTTGTTTACATCATGTGCATTTGACTTAGAGGACTCAACACAGGGGTTGGGTCCGTCTAGGACAGGTGACCTAAAATGAATTGACCATCCTGATGCATCCTACGTGCTACTTGCGCATTTATTTGCTCGGCTTTGCATGTTGATCGGCTTGACTAAATGAGTGAAAATTGAGAAAAATAAGCAGTGTTAGGACTAAGTGAGGGTGACCATTTGAGAAAAACCAATGCTCAAATAGTACCGAAATGCTGCCGGATTTTTGAAAAATGAAAAATGGAAAAAAGAAAAAAAAACATTTGCAAAACAAGAAAAACATAGAAAGAAAATTGTTGTTCAAAATAGTTTTGATTTTGGAAAATCTGACCGAACTACGCGGGTCTGATTCTCACCGGATGTGAGATACGTAGGCAAACCTCATCGGTTCCGACCCCAATTTTCAAAAACCCAAAAATATTTTCCTTTAGTTCTTTCTTTAGAAATCTTTCCTTAAAAAAAAAAAAATTCAAAACAAAAAAAAAAAGAGTTTTTAAAACTCAAAAATGGTTTCCTTCTTTCTAATGTTTTTCATGCAAAAAGGAAAAATCAATAAAAATCAAAATCCAAAAATACAGGTTTCCTTCATTTTGAAAATCCAAAAAAAAAATCAGAAACAAAAATCCAAAAATACTCTTATTTTTTCTTTAGAAGTCTTTTTTGTAAATGTCAGTAAAAATTTTGAAAAAAAAATTGAAGTCCAAAAATATTTTTGCTTTTCCTTAGAAGTACTTTTATAAATAAATAAAAGCTCGGAAATTCAAAATATTTTTCTTAAAGAATCCCCCCTTTCGAAAATTAAGAGGTTACATCCAAAATCCAAAAATATTTTCTTTTTTCCTTAGAAAAAGAGAAAACAAATGAAAATTCAAACAAAAATATTTTCTTTTTACTTTTGAAATTCCCAAAGTTCAAATCAAACAAAAGGAATTTTCAGAAGTCTTTCTTTCAAAAATAAAATCAAAATCAAAAATCCAAAACGAAATTCCTTTCTTCTTTTAAAGCATTTTTTTTTAGAAAATTCCAAAAGAAAAAAAAATCAAAAATATTTTTTCTTTTGCCTTAAAGCTTTATGGTCTAAGTTTTATAAAAAAAAAAAAAAGAGTTAGTTTACTCCATTCCCAATCTGACCGAACTACGCTGGTTTGATTCTCACCGGATGTGAGATACGTAGGCAACCCTTATCGGGTCCAACCACCCTTTTTGCAAAAAATAGCCAAAAATACCAAAATTTTAATTTTTGTCAAAATAAGTCGGGTGATGCCATTCTTGTTTTAAAATAAGCCGAATGTCCTCAAAAGGACGCCGGAAGGCTGTTTTTGCAAGAACAGCCACCTTGGGTCATTTTCAATGGTTAGCGGGCACAGCCTTAAAATCTTCTTTCCCGAAGTGCTGAAAGGCCGTAACTGCAAAACGGAGTCTTTGTTTGCTTAAATAAACTTTTTTGAAAAATAGCCACTTTTCCTTTTAGGTCAAATAAATCATTAAAATACTCCTGAGATGTCTTTCTTTCATAATAAAAAAAAACTAAATACAAATTTTGAAAAATTGAGTCCGAAAAATATTTTGCTCAAAAATCCAAAATATTTTCGTAAAAGTCCCTCTTCCGAAAATTAAGAGGCAACTTTCAAAATCAAAAAAAAAAAATTATATTTTTCTTTCGTGATAGAAAAAGAGAAAATAAATGAAAATTCAAACAAAAATATTTCTTTCTACTTCTAAAATTTCCAAAGTTCCAATAAAAAGAAAAGGAATTTTTTTTAGAAGTCTTTCTTTCAAAAAATAAAAAGAAAAATTAAAATCAAAAATATTTCCCTTTCCTTTCTAAAGCATTTCTTTCAAAAAATTCAAAAAAAAGAGTTAGTTTATTTACCTTATTTGCAAGAACTACGCTTGGTCTGATTCATGCGGGGTCATGATACGTAGGCAATCTCCATAGGATTCGACCGTAACCCTAAAAAAAAAGAGAGAGAGAGAAAGAAACACAGAAAGAGAAAATAAGGAATCGAGAGAAAAACCATGGCAAAAGAAAAGGGAAAAGCAGAAAATGAAAAAACAGAGAGAAAAGAAAAATGAGAGAAAAATAGAAAAGAGAAAGAAAAGCAAGAAAAACAAAGAGTAGAAATCAAAAGAAGAGAAAATAGAAAAAGAAAAGCCGGGATGACGCATGCAACCAGTGCAAACATATAGACATCCGTTTAACTGTATAGTGCATCACACCCCAATGTGCGATTACCTATCTGTTACTTGTCTCAAACTAACCGTGTGTTGCTTCAAATTCCAGCTTAGCTTTTGAAACGGTGGTTGGTTGTGGTAAGCTGGCATCGCATCAATACTTCACCAGATCAAAAGGAAGTGTGGAAATGTCTACAGAAATGACTTTGCCCGCAGTCCCCATCTCTGAAGACAGCCCCATCTCGGGGATCCCGGCATCTGAGTCTGTCACAGCGGAAGAGAACCGGATACTACGTCTCCGACTCCTGGAGATGTGGGACGCCTGGACCAATGGAAGAGAGCCTCCAAGCGCCATCCCTGGATTTCCTGAACTATTCCCTAGATCCGGGGGTACCTCCAATAGCCCCATCAGCCACCCTCATACTCCTTTGGGACAGCCTACCATGACCGCTCACTTCGTCGGAACGCCTTCTGAGGTCCACCCCCAGGTGTTCCCAGCAGGAGCAGCTCCTAACATCTTCACTGCTCCACCATGCTCTGCTACAACACAACCCTCATTGCCAAGGCCCGCCTTTAATCCCTCAGTTTTCACTTTCCAAAACCCTGTCCTTCCAGTGGATCCTCCTCAATATCCCACATATAATTACTCTCAGCCACCACCATTTGAGCTTACACCGGGGCAGGATAAAACTCCCAAAGCTCCTGAGCAAGATGAGATGGCGAAAAGAATGAGGAGCCTTGAGAAGAGCTTGAAGAATATGCAAGGCTTAAGCGAGCAGAAAAGTGTTTCTTATACTGATTTGTGCATGTTCCCTCACGTGCACCTGCCCATGGGATTTAAAATGCCAAAGTTCGAAAAGTATGACGGGCATGGCGATCCTATTGCCCACCTCAAAAGATATTGCAACCAGCTGCGCAGGGCCGGCGGAAAAGAAGAGTTGTTGATGGCTTACTTTGGAGAAAGCTTAGTAGGCATTGCCTCAGAATGGTATATGGACCAGGATGTCTCACGATGGCACATTTGGGACGATCTAGCCAGAGATTTTGTAAGGCAGTTTCAATACAACATCGACATCGCGCCAGACAGGAACTCCCTGGCTAATTTGAAGAAGAAACCCTCGGAAAGTTTCAGAGAATATGCTATTAAGTGGCGCGAACAGGCATCAAGGGTGAAACCTCCCATGGACGAGGTAGAAATGGTCACTGTCTTCCTCCAGGCTCAGGAAGCAGATTACTTCCAAAACATGATGTCGGCCATGGGCAAACCTTTTGCAGAGGCAATCAAGATCGGAGAAATGGTGGAGAATGGCTTGAAAATGGGCCGAATTCTGAGTCAATCGGCCATCAGAGCAACCTCCCAAGCCATCCAAGGCGGGTCTGGAGGGATGGCCAAGGGTAAACAGAAAGAAGAAACGGTTATGGCTGCATCAGGGGCAAGAAGACACCGGGCCCTTAGATCCATCTTCTCTGAAAGAACCCCTCAACATCACTACCCTCACCATGACATGGCTTATGCTCCTCAACCGTATGCGGTCATGAATGCTCAACCCTTTGCTCGGCTGCAGCCACGTGCCAATAGAAACCAAGTTCCATTTCAAAGATATCAGCCTCCTCAGCAAAACCACTATAACCCCCATCCTCCGCAGAATAACTTTCGTCCTCCGGAACCACCCGGGAGACCAAACTTTACCCCAATTGGTGAATCCTACTCCAGTCTATTCCCGAAACTTGTCCAAATGGGTCTACTGCAGCCGGTTCCTCAGAACAGACAAAACCCGGCATCGCCTGCCTACAGAGCTGGTGTCAGGTGTGCATACCATTCAGGGGCGGAGGGCCATCATACAAATAACTGCTGGACACATTGAAGAAAGCTGTGGAAGATTTGATTGAACAAGGGAAAATAGTGTTGAGGGATGAAGAAGCCCCGAATGTGACTAATAACCCGTTGCCCGCTCACAATAACGGGCCGGTAATCGGTATGATTTGTGAAGACAGGGAGTTTGATCCAGCTTTAAAAGCCATAATTGCTATTGCCGATGCAGAAAAGAAGCCCAAGGTACCCCCGAAGCAAGGAAAAGGGGAGAAGAAGAATAAAACTGTCAAAACTGAGCCTGAGAAGAAACCTAAGACAAAAGTAGAAACGGACTCTCCTAAGTACGGAATTCTCTATGTTCCGCGAGGACGCCAAGGAAAACCATTGGTTGTCAGTGTTCCAAGGAAAGCTGAAGTTAAAGGGGAAACACCAATATACGTACCAAAAGGAGCTTATGTGGTCCGGGGGACAATTAAGCCATCTCGGCTGAATGAGCCAGTGGTTATTGGACGCGTACCGCAGAAGCCAATGACAGACCCCTCTGCAGTGCCATGGAACTATCAGCAAACAGTGGTTACATA
>NW_017670907.1:5222-5860 GCF_001879085.1 Nicotiana attenuata | reverse complement strand
AGATTTCGAAATAATGAATCAAGAGTCAAAATGCGAAGAAGGTAACTTTGAGGAAATAAAACAAAGAATTGGAATAACTGAAGGAAAATTGGTTTGCACAAGAGAGTGGGCTGTACTCAGGGAACATCCGGGCAGTTGTACCAACAAAGAATGGCCCGCGCTTACAAAAAGAAGGTGCCTCTCAGGAATTTTGAAGTGGGACAACTCGTGTTAAGACGCATTCTCCCTCATCACTAGGAAGCAAAAGGAAAATTCGCTCCTAATTGGAAGGGTCCATACATCATCCGGAAAATATTACCGAAAGGAGCATTGTATTTGGAAGATATCAAAGGAAATGATCCCGAAACAGCTGTGAATGCAGATGCAGTAAAAGGTACTATGTCTAGGCTCTCTGCGGTGTTGGTTTTTGTGCAATTGAGATGACGAAGGCTTTCCTTCTCGCTATCCAAACACTATCAACCTTTCGTAAACCCATTTGAGCTGGTTACCCTTCTTTGGCTACCCTCTTTGGAACCCGGAAGTATTATCGAAAAAAAGAGAAAAAAAAAGAAAAGGAAAAGAAATTATGATGGAAAAGAGAAAAAGAAAAAAGAAAAAAAAGAAAAATAATAGATATAGATAGAAAAAAAATTAAAATT
>NW_017670907.1:0-914 GCF_001879085.1 Nicotiana attenuata | reverse complement strand
GGGGTAAAGAGATCTTGGGAGAGCTGTTAGAAAACCCCCCTGTCGAGAAATATTCAAATGTAGAGGAGATAAACAATGCCACCAGAAGGCGTTTCCCGCCTAAGAAGCCTGTGAGTGCTGAGGAAGCAGAAGTGTTCTTCCAAAAAATTAAAATGGCTAATTATGAGGTGGTACATTTGTATGAAACTTTTGTCAAGCCTAAATACGGTAAAGAGGAAGATGATGAGGTTTTCATGGCTGAAGAAAGTGAAGAAATACGTGGGGCAATGAGGAAAATGCTCTACGAAACCCACATGGTCCAGCCGGGAAAAGATACTAGCGCCGCTGAGGTGCTCTACATGGGACCGGATGCTAAACTCCAGAACTGGAAGGTTACGCCATTCCTGATCAGGCGGGAGTCCCAGTAAACTAGCCCTGCCACTTTTTCTGCATCCCGAGTTATTTCAGGGTGTAACTCGGATGTCTTCTGTAATTTCTTGTCTTTAAAATTCCCGAATGTGAACCCTGTTATCTTCAAAATTCCAAAAATGAAATCAATATTTCATCGTTCATTTTTCTTCTGATTTTGCTATTTTCCCCTTCATTTCTTCTTTTTAGTTCTACTAATGCAGCTTTAAATAACATGACATGCTTGCGGACTTCATGCCTAGATCCCGAAACGCTGTCAGATTTTGAAATCATGAATCAAGAGTCGAAATGCAAAGAAGGTGACCTTGAGGAAATAAACAAAGAATTGGATTAATTGAAGGAAATTAAACTCAATTATCAGCAAGAATCAAGAAAATCAAGGACAAGTGCACGGCATCACCCTTCGTGCTTTTACTCTCGTCCTCACCAAAGAATCAATATAATCGGCACGTCATCACCCTTCGTGCTTTTACCTCACATAATCATCGGCACGGAATGATCCTCGT
>NW_017670906.1:406102-412221 GCF_001879085.1 Nicotiana attenuata | reverse complement strand
GATTCGGCCTCAAATCGCCCCGAATATATACAAAATCAGAATCATAACATCGATACATGCCAAAGGAACAAAGCCCACGCAAAAATTATCAAATTAGATCAAAATTCCCAAAATTGGCCAAACCCGATCTCCGGGCCCACGTCTCGCAATACGATAAAAATCATAACACTATAATCCTTATACTCTCACGAGTCTATACATATCAAAATCATCAAAATCGGACCTCAAATGGCCCCTCAAATCCCCAATTTAAACTCTCCAATTTCAAGCCCTAATCTACCAATTTGTTCCCTAATTTTACCACTAAAAATCATGATTAAACAATGGAAAATCATCACACATATAAGTTTTAGGACTCAAGTTACTCACCTTGCTATTAACCCTTGAATCCCTTCTCAAATTCGCCCTCAAAAGCTTCAAAGCCGTCCAAAAATAGTGAGAAATAAGCTGAAAATCGCGAAGATGGCCTTTTATACTTTCTGCCCAGCAATTTCCGCATCTGCGGACAATATCTCGCACCTGCGGGCCGCTTCTGCGTCCAAAAACCCGCACCAACGAAATTCACTTAAGTCTTCAGACGCTGCACCTGCGCCTCAGGTCTCGCACCTGCGGGCTTCGCAGATGCGGTCCAGCTCTCCGCTCCTACGACCAGTGCCAATTTTGTGGTCTCCTTTCCGCTTCTGTGGCTCGCACCTGCAGTCCCCAATCCGCAGGTGCGGTTATGACAGAGAGCAGCAGCTTCAGCTGCAACTCAAATTTTCCAACTCTCAGGTTAACCCTTCGAAATCATCCCGAGGCCCTCGGGACCTCAACAAAACCTACCAACAAGTTACATATCATCATTCAAACTTATACCAACCTTCGGAACACTTAAAACAACATCGGAACACCAAATCACCGTCAGATTCAAGCCTAAGGATTTCAAAACTTTCGAATTCCGCAAACGATGTAAAAACCTATCAAACCTCATCCGAATGACCTAAAAATTTTCACACACGTCACAAATGATACAACAGACCTACTCTAATTTCCGGAATTCCATTCCGACCCCGATATCAAGATTTCCACTGCCGACCGGAAAGCTCCAAATTTCCAATTTCGCCAATTCAAGCCTAAATCTACCATGGACCTCCAAATTACATTCCGAACATGCTCCTAAGTCCAATATCACCTAAAGAAGCTATCCGAACCACCAGAATTCACATCCGAGATCTTCTGCACATAAGTCAACATCTGGTTGACTTTTCCAACTTAAGCTTCCAAATAAGAGACTAAGTGTCTCATTCCACTCCAAGACCACTCAGAACACAGAAAAACCAATACGATATGATGAAATACAAATGAACAATATATAAAGAAGCAGAAACTGGGAAAATGGGGCTCTAACTCATGAAACGACCGTCCGGGTCGTTACAGGAGACCCTATGTTGGAAAATCATCAACTAGGGAGTGGAGACCCTATGTTGGAAAATCATCAATTAGGGAGTGGAGACCCTATGTTGGCATCAACTAGGTAGTGAAGACCCTATGTTGGAAAATCATCAACTAGGGAGTGGATACCATATATTGGCATCAACTAGGGAGTGGAGACCTTATGTTGGAAAAGAGACTAGGGAGTGGAGACCCTGTGTCTAAAATATCATCAACTGGGGAGTGGAGACCCTATGTCTAAAATATAATCAACTAGGAAGTGGAGATCCTAAGTTGGATAACGCAGCTAGGCACTGGAGGCCCTATACTACCATGATTTTGATCTTTTCTTCCTTTTTTCACCATTTTCATCATCATTCTTTTTTTTAATTTTAGAGAATGAATAAATGCGGGAATGAATTTTGGAGGAGACTTCCCTTTTTGGAGTTGTTGCTGCGAAGCTGTTTCTAGCCCTTGCGCAGTTTCTTTTAGGTTGCAACTGCTTCTTGCAAGGTTGCTTTTGGATTACACCTGTTTCCTATTTTTTACATACAAAGAACAATTTGTTAGTTTGAAACGGTGGTTGGTTTTGTGCCTTTGAATGTTTCGGTCGCTTGATCTCGGCCCTTTCAATTGCAACTGGTTATTTTCTGAATATCGATTGCATTTCTGACCCTAGAGAACCTCTGGCATTTCAGACTTTGCCATGACGGTTAGTCACATGGGACTTAACCTTTCAACTTCATTTTTCATTTGTGGGCATTTGACTTTGATTTCCTTACTTTTCAAGAGTTTTTGCTTTCGAAACATCGGCCATCATGGCCAGTCGGAGTCGACTCGATGCATCTTCCGAGGTTGGGTGCCTTCTTGAACATTAGCTTATATCACACAAAACCCCAAAAATCAATCTTGCCATCCTTTCTTTATCTTATTTTCAGAACAGAATTAGACTGAAAGGGATTCAAAGAAAAACAAACAATGAAATGGACAAATGAACTTAGAAGAGAGGTATCNTGCATCACTGGAGGGAATCGCCTGAGTCTCTGCAAGCTCAATCACTACACCCTCTGTACTGGGAAGCTTCCTCTTCTTCCTTGGAGGCCTGGGTGCCTGCTCCTGCTGTGGCTTTGGTACTGCTGGTGGAGGAGCTGAATCCTTAAATAACAAGTCTAAAGGCATCTGATCTGCCAATAGCTTGTCCATGTCCGCTCTAAGCACCTTCACCGACTCCTTAGACGCCCTTGACTTTCTCATCTTTTTGTGCTCCTTGGCAAACTCCTTCAGAGCTTTGCCATGTGAATCTACCGCCTTAGTCAAGGCAGCCTGAGTCTCCATAATCTTCTCCTGGTTGGCCAAGAGCTTCTTCAATGTATCCTCAATAGACTGAGGAATTTGAACAGTGGTTGGTGCGGACTGGGCCTCAACTGAAGTAGCCAATGTGGACAACTTGGATGTCGCAGCTGACATCCAGTTGTTTAAACTGGCCAAAGTCTTTGCCAACTGATGGGCTGTGAGAGGGTTGGTCCGAGAAGAAGGGACTGTCAGGACAGCTGAAGAACTAGGACCCGCAGAAGAGGAGGGCACATCATCAGTAATGGTGATAGCTGGAATGGAGGGAAGCTCAGTAGAAGGCTCAACAACAGACTCTACCGCAACAGGCTTCTCAGACTGGCCAATCGGGGCAGAGGTGGGTGCCTTGTGTTTCTTGTCCTTTGGGTTGTCCGGCCCCTGAATGCTGAACCATGAGAACAGGGACACTGGGCGAACTTTCACATCATAGGGCTTCTTCTTTACCTTCGCATCCCAGAAATACATGGTGAAAGTGTTGGGATATGGATAGTTCCCAATACTATCAACCCCCATCGAAGTGATCGTCCTGTACATCACATTCCCCACATTGATAGGGAAGCCCGCCATGATAGAGGCAATCAGCACAGCAAGGGGAAGTGGGATAGTCTGGTCATGGGAAGTGGGGTCAAGCCTGTTGCACACGAATGTAAGCCACCCTCTAGCTTCGAAGTTCAAATTCTTCCTCAAAATCTTCACCCCCGCCTGTATCTAATCCGGAACAGTACCCGGATGAGCCAAATACTCAGCCAACCATGGACGAATCTCCTCCTTCATTTCCAACTTCTCATTGTATTGAGTTTCGTCTTCATCATCAAAACCTAAATATTCATTGAACGCCTTCCCAGAAAACACTATATTTTTATCTCGCACTTTGGTCGCGATTGATCCCTTTTTAGTGTGGGCTACATTGCAATAAAACTCCTTTACCATGTGCTCGTTGGCATCTATCAAGTCATCACAAAAATGCTCCCACCCTACTCTGGTATGAAATTGTTTGTGTACATTGGGGAGTATGGGCAATAAGTCTCGGGTGATTATGCTCCTCTCTGCAATCAGTTTTCTTTTTGGCCACAATTCCCGGAATTTGTGGAAGGCCACTTGGCTAACAAAACGGTCTGCCCAAACCTCAGCTTTTCTTGTTCGTTCAATACCACCAATCTCGGGCACCCCACTATTCGGAACCTCATCATCACTGTTGGTCTCCCTGCTGCACTCTCCCCAGATACTGAAGCTGTGGGGGAGGTGGAGTATTCGCCGCTGTCTGCTGCTGAGCCATCAGACGACTCACACTATACATTTTGTGGAACTTGGGCTGTAGGTGGAGCTGGGACTGAGGGGGCTTGCCCCGAGTCAGCTGAGAGGTCCTGAGAGGGTAGGTACTCACTCCCCGACTGGTCGTCATCACTCACTACTATTTGCTTTCTTGTTTTCAGTTTTGGTCGGGGAGTGAGTTTGCTTTGTTTCCCTTTTCCTCCCCGGGAGGAGTCACCTCGTCCGGGTTGTTTTGCACTTCGACCTCTTAGTTTTACCATTTTTTGCAAGCAAACATGTCTAACTTTGTTAGTTGAAGCACAGGCAGTGTATAAGTTGATGAAAACAATTGCAGATTATTAGCAGGAGAAATTGAAGAACACCTTTCAGAACAGGCCACCGCAGACCGCACCATCAGGGGTGCGGCCGCGTGGGAGGCACCGCGGGCCGCGTGAAAATGATCATGGGCCGCATTGAACCAACACCAGAAGAACACAACTCTCTGAATCTCACAAACGTAGACCGCGTAAAATGGGGGTGCGGCCGCGTTGAGCCAGCGCGGACCGCACAATTAGGGACGCGGCCGCGCTGGAGCAAGTTGACTTTACAAGGAATGGGCCACCGCGGACCTCACCATCAGTAGTGCGGCTGCGTCATGGCCATGCGGACCGCGAGAAAATGACAGCGGGCCGCGCTGAGGCAAAGGTAGGAACTGAGTTAGGGTTTGGCAAATTTGTCCATTTTTGTTCAAGTTCTTGAGTCCTAGTTGTCCCTACTCAATTACCCAACATGGAATTCATACCCAGCATCCAAAAGCAACATATAAACTAACCTAATCATTGAATTCAAGAAAAAAAAATGGAAGAACAAAGAAGCTACACTACTGGGAGATAACAAAAATTAAAAATAAACACTAATTAATGATAATTGTAAGAGTTGTTACCAGGAATATGAAGAATCAAAGCACTTGATGCAACACACAAGAAGGTCTCAGAGATGAACAGTAAAAAATTAGGGCTCAGGTGTTCAGAGTGAAAAAAATGTAAAATGAGGCCTAAGGTCCCTATTTATAGAGGACTATGGGGCCCCGTACTTACCCACCAGCGCGGCCGCGTGAAAATGACCGCGGACCGTGCAGGGTTTAATTTATGAACCCTTGCAGGAAGCAGCCCACGCGGACCGCACAAATGGGACGCGGCCGCGCTACGCGGACCGCAGTAACATGACCGCGGCCGCGTGAGCAAACTTCAGAGAGCATGCATTTTCAGCTCATGCCAGTGCGGACCGCACAAAGCTTACC
Source organism: Nicotiana attenuata (assembly GCF_001879085.1). Taxonomy (NCBI): domain Eukaryota; kingdom Viridiplantae; phylum Streptophyta; class Magnoliopsida; order Solanales; family Solanaceae; genus Nicotiana; species Nicotiana attenuata. Next base: position 406,910 of record NW_017670906.1, on the reverse strand, counting down.
GCGGCCGCACTGGCAATATTCAGAGACTGCATTTTTTTGCACTTTGTTTTGCACTGCTTCAACACAATCCCTGCAACATCTCACAAACAATTATTTCTCAAAAATCCTAATCTACAAAGATAATCAAAGAGAAATAAAAAGATATGGGTTGCCTCCCAAGAAGCTCCTGATTTAACGTCGCGACACGACGCATGTTACCATCATATCACTTCAATTGAATGAGTGCCACCACGTGGCTGTCATCAAACTTTCCCAAATAATGCTTGACACGATGCCTATTGACCCGGAATACTTCACCATTCTTGTTCTTGAGATCAAGAGCACCAAAAGGAGTCACACATACCACTTCAAATGGCCCACTCCACTTTGACTTGAGCTTTCCCGGAAATAACCTCAACCGGGAGTTGAAAAGAAGAACCATATCACCAACCTTGAATTCCTTTCCCCGAGCATATTTGTCGTGAAGGTACTTCATCTTGTCTTTATATAAGGACGAGCTGGAGTAGGCATGAAATCTAAACTCATCAAGCTCATTTAGTTGCTCAACCCGGAGATTTGCCGCAACATCCCATTCCAAGTTCAACTTTCTCAATGCCCACATAGCCTTGTGCTCCAATTCCACCGGAAGATGGCAAGCTTTACCAAACACCAACCGATACGGAGACATACCGATTAGGGTCTTGTAAGCCGTCCGATAAGCCCAAAGAGCATCATCCAATTTCTTCGACCAATCGGTCCTATTAGCATTTATCGTCTTGGACAAGATACTCTTTATTTCTCGGTTGGACACTTCCACTTGACCACTGGC